>NC_056746.1:442535802-442613302 GCF_019279795.1 Protopterus annectens | reverse complement strand
AATGAGTTGTCAGTACTGTGAAATTTAGGTGATTTGGTCTCAGTGAAATGAAAGTAGACCCTCTCCAAATTTTATTTTTTTTATTTATATTTTCTGTTAGAGAAACATTTTCAGTCACAGAGCTTTCACCAGTTGCTGCTCTCAGATAGCCATCCTGACCATGCCTCAAGTAGCTTTACTAATGGCAATACAATCTGTGGAAAATGAGAAATAAACTTAGATAGTGTGTAAATGATTTGCCAGCAATACGCTTCATATTCAGAATACCAATAATCTGATAAGCAATATACTAAAGACAGTACTCTTTCAACACATGCCTCAAAAACTTCAAATAAGTTGCATATATCTGACATTTGTCTTAGATGAGTTTCAAACCCTGAGATCTCAGTCTGTATGACAACTCAATTTGTCATATAGCGCCTTCCTGATGAACAGCTCTAGAAAGAGCTGTTGTGTTGACGTCTTTTACAAAACTGACTTTCATACTGGGATAGCTATAAATAGGAATTTATTTCTTAAAGATTCTATAGTCTTAAAAAGGAGAGTGGGCTGCATTAGCAGAGATGTTACGGTTGTGTAATTCTACATGTGGATGCTGTGAAGAGCTTTGATTCTCCCCAGAAAAAGAAAGAAAAAGATTTTGTGGATTTTTTTTTTACAGAAAGCAATGCTTTCTTTTTAGAAGTACTTTCTACATACTGTTATTTCTTATGACTGTTTTAGTAAATATGAATTCTTTGTGCTCTTTCACATTTGCTGAAATACCTTTTATTTAATAATGTATATTAGTCACATGGGGCTTTCAGTCTTGCATAATTGGTGATATTAATATAGAACAGAGCTATAACTGATGGACAGTTCAGTATGCTTGTAACAAATACTTGACAGACAAAGAACAATGTGTGTGAATAAGAGAAAAAAATTTAACAAATGTTTCATTATAATTCTCTGTATAAAATAAAGCCTATAGTGCTTAACACTACTTTTGGATCAAACAGAAATTACTCCTCTTTGGCAAGCAGCAACATATGTCATACATATGTCATACATATCGGTATGAAATGTCATAACCACAGTATCGTTTTGTGTGTGTGTGTGTGTGTGTGTGTGTGTGTGTGTGTGTGTGTGTGTGTGTGTGTGTCTGTGTGTGTGTGTGTGTGTGTGTGTGTATGTGTGTGTGTGTGTGTGTGTGTGTGTGTGTGTGTGTGTGTGTGTGTGTGTGTGTTTAATAGAAAGTGTTTCTTCATTTACTATATTATTAAAAGTTTTCCATGACACACACCTGGATATTATTGTTCTGCATCTTGATTAGAGCATGCACACAGTTATTTTTGTATATAAATTAGATGCTGTTTATAAAATCCCAAATGTTAATTCCACCTGAAGCATTAGTGGTAATAAGCTGTAACAAAGTGAGTTATTTTAAGGTGTCAGCCTGACTCCATTTACTATAGGCTGCAATCCTACCACAAGACAACAATGAAGGCATACAAAACATGAAAATATGTGATGATTTAATAAAACAGTTGTTCGTTAGGACTTAAATATATACTATTCATTTCCTTAGTTTTTCTTTTGTATGTTTAGATTATAGTGCATGTTGATTAAAACAGGTAAGTTCAAACTAGTATTGCCTTATGCGTGCTGTAACCTCAGTAAATGACCTAGTATCTAAGAAAGATGGTCAACTTTTTCTACTAGATATCTCTGGAATAACAACCATCACTTTGTATCTCATACTGGAAACACTGCAACCAAACAGAAATCAATGTGCAACACAGTTTGAGTTCCTTATAAACAGGATTTTTTTTCCTTCCAAGTACAAAGGCTATAAGACTAAAAACAAAGAGCTTGAGACTAAACATTTGAAAGCACAGAAGTCTAAATACCAGAATTATGAACTGTAATAATGCTCAAATAGCATTTTCAAGTTTATAGTTGTGGCATGTTTTCAAGTGTACATAAAATATTATGCATTAATTTGGCTTGGTGTGACTGTGGAACTGTAGCAAATAATTGGAGATGTGAGATTGAACTGTGTAGAACAGAGTGAAGTTTATCTTTGAATATGTTTGGGATGATTTTTGGGTAGTTGCTATAAAATTGTGGTATTAATTGTAATGCAAGTTGCATAGTTTATTTTTGTTTTAGGGATTTAGGCAGACTTATATCATTGTTTAATCTCATAATTCTGGAACGTAAAATTCAGAGACCAGATTTTTTTGTACACTTTGATCATTATTCTAATGAACATCACACACAATGTATTCATGAGTAGTGTAACATACCCATATAACTGAGTGACACAACTGGTGTGAATCGTGTGATATTAGTCGGTTGAGCCAATCTCCTATGTGTCTGTATCTACTCACTTCTTTTAAACTGTGTATTTTTAAAACTTCCATACAGATCTCAGATGGTATTAGAAGAAAAGGATTTGAGTGCTGCATTTTTTGTTGAACTCTGACTTTTGAACTTGCAACATTAATCTCCTCTTGCCGACCCCAGAAGACACCTCTTTTCAAATATGTAATGAGGGCTGGCCAAAAGTGATACTAAGCAAGGCTTGACAAGCAAACCATCTATTGCACTAACTACACCATTATTCTATTTTCTGTATTTTTGGGGGGGGGATTTGTGGCAGCTGCTGACCCTTTCATCTCTAATTTCTCTCTGTATAGCTTCCCAAATACACCAACACTATTATGGCTGCCTGGATGGTGCATCCTAAGCCTGGTCTCAGTGACCCTGGGTAATATCCTGGATGGAGGAATGAATAGGTTGGGATCATGCTGGGAAACAGCCCAGAGTGGAAAATTATCCAGTAACACTTCTGGCTGAATATATTAGCATTTTATTAAACCCATTAGAAAATCAGACCAAAAGAACCTGTTGGTTTTGAAATAAATTCACAGCATATTAATTACGTGTAAAATAAAGGAATTTGTCTCTGTAAGTATAGGCCCCCATTCACTAATACAGACTGAGAAAACATTTCTGTTATCATCCTAAACAAAGCAACCTGGCTGTTAGGATTTCTAGATCCACTTGTGTCATTTGGGACTGTTACACAGTATGAAACTTCACCAATCATGATATCTTCATCAGCTCAAAGAAATTAACTAACCACTGTCTAACACCCCTGAGTGTGGAGACAGGTAAGGTCTGTACTGTAACTGGAGGCCCAGCTCACCAGCCTTTAAATCTCAAAAATGTCCCCTTGCCGTCATACCAGATATCTTGACCCTCCGCATTCAGTCTTTACCAAATGAGAAAAGTTACACCACTTATTTTATCCAAGGGGTAGGAGTCGCTTGGAATGTCACATTTTCAAGATTGTCTGGGTAGACAGATATTTACAGAGGGCTTCTTTGCAAGAACTACAAAATGCATATGGCTTTAGATTACGTTTTCTTATTTTTAGCATTTATGCACAAATAGGGAGCAATTGCACTTAGTGTCTTTGTTCAGAAGTGCAAATAAATGCATAGGCTGTCAGCAGTCTATAAGTTACATTATTCAACTGAGCATCTCTGTACCAGAAGTCAGCATCTGCAATTTTTATTGCACAATATCTGCCGATAATCTCTGCCTGAACCAGCATTGAATGATACATGAGGTACTCTGTTATAACTGGCTCTGTACAGCTTTGCCATAACCATAGTAAAAAAAAAACTGACCTACACCATACACAATGGAAATACAAGTGTAGCACAAATGAAGACTCATTCATTGTGTAAATAAACTGCTGATGAATAGAATAACTGGTTATATTTACACTCATTTGGTTCCAACCATAGCTGTTTACTCTAAGAGGATTATATAACCATAGTGTCATTTCATTATCTAAGTTTGTGTTTCATGGCTAATGGCTGCAGTAGTAGCGCAGTGAAAGAACACATTTTTTTTAACTGAAACGTTGCTTCCTTGTTGAAAAGGAGATGTTTTCCTTTACTTGGCTATTGGCCTCTGGTGAACATGATTTGTGCCAGTTTCCCAAACAGGAAATGTGGTAATGAAAGGTTTAAGAACTTCCAACTAATTTGCGTATGTGGAACCAGCTTAGAGGCCATATAAGAAGGATAAAGAGAATATATATTCTGAAATAAAGACATTACGTTTACCATTTCATTTAAATGGTGACAGTTTTCTTTGCTTCAGTTTTGAGATACTGGCAAATAAAGTATCATGTAGTCCACAGAGGGAAAGTTTGCATTAGAGAACTGTGTATGCTCACAGGAATGCAATTGCAATAATTTATATAAAGATTATATGTATATATATATATATATATATATATATATATATATATATATATATATATATTATACAGTATATGGTGTATATTATTTCACTAAATGCCATTTTCACTGAATCACAAATCAGTAACATATTTCACTGAAAACTAATTTCATAGAATCACAATCTGTAGAAAATGTTAAATACAATGAATATACCTTTAAAAACTGTTTTGCAGGGATCAAGCCCTTCTCCCCGAGTATACTAGTTACATGGTCACACAACTATGGGAAAAAAAGAAGAAAATTAAACAGTTGGCTGAACAACACAAACTTCTTGAGATATCGGGGTACAGCATGAGGGTAGCCATTGCTAATGCAGTAATAGTGTTATAGACCCATTTTTATAATCATACCTATGATCTAAAATCACATCAGTACTATCTATAGGCTTCTGGAAGAGTCTATTAATTGTGAGTCAACAAAATGTTCTTTTAGTGTAATTTGTTATATATCTCAATTTTAATATTTGTAAAATATTTTCAAATCTCTGTATAACAAGAAGTTTCAGTAAAGAAAAAAAGCAAATGTTTGACTAGATTATAACTTTTATTTCAGAATAAAAAATGTTATTAATATTCATACTTTATTATTTTTTGAGGATTTTTGCTTAACAGATAATGTCATTTCTGCTCTATCCCTGTTTGTATTTTTACAAGCTTACTAGAAACACTGTTGTGTTTTATTTTGTGCTGAATATATCTGTGAAATTATTTGTATAAAGGTATGATTATAATGACAGTAATCAACCAATCAGTGCTCACAAATTAATAGTTCTTCATGAAGTTATAACTGCACACCCCATGGAGAACTCATCAAACACACTCATGCTACATTAATTACAACCACTTACAAGGAGAAAGAACTGCTGTGATGTTGTTTTCCTGGCTAAACTGTAGAATTACAATATTAACCATTTAAATGCCACAATCCAGGTGTCTTTGACAATCCAGTTTTTGGAAGAGTTACTCAAACTGTGAGCAAAGTGTTTACAATTAAACTGAAGCTTAATCCCAGTAACACTAACAGAATTAGTACCACATGAAATCCTATAGGCACTGATCCAACCTTTAGAGCTCTGTCCATTCCTCACACAGCATCCATTACACAAAGCAAAATATTATACGTGATTACATATACGAGTCATTTATTTTAATTCAATATTTGTAAAATGCACAGTCCATCTTGTGCCTGCATAATCTAATCTATGTCAGCTAAGAATGTTGACTACTAACCATACAGATGGTCAGTACAGCAAACATCTATAACTTCATGAGGACAAAGTGAGACAGGAAACACCACTGAAGGATGTACTGGGAATGTAGCCTAGTTAGCAATGTGCTGTGTTGTGTTACAAAGAGCGAAACAAATGGTGTTTAGATACCCATAAACACTTGAGTATTACTTGATGTAGGGCAACTACAAATGGCAAAGTAAGAGATGTTATTTTCATTCTAACAACATTTATTTTTACTCTCACACAAAACATCTACAGACTATGACTTAATAATGAAAAACAAATTGTATCATAAGCAATACAGTTACAAGTGAAGATAAAAATGAAAGGGTGAGTACAACTAAAAACACCGCAGTGAATGACATTCTGTGATTTTCATAACTTTTTTATTAAAGTAAACAAGTAGATTGTGCTGTATTAAAATGTATGTTCAATAAAAATATCATGAACTGGTTTATAAGTCTAGCCATCGAATCAAGGTGTGGATTATGCTAGACCTTCTATATTTGGTCACTTTTACTTCACCATACCTCAGCAGGTGTGAGTAAATCCCAACACATCCCATACCTTTGCCGTTCATTAGTTGTATAGTATACAAACACTGAAAATCCATAACACTGCAACATTTTTCAACTATTTGTTTTTTGTCACCAAAATATCTTTTTTTTTCTACAGCTACTTTCATAAATTTCAGTAGCTTAGCTAAAATGAAAAAAGCCATGTACTTACCTCACCAAATGTCAGAGAGCTAAACAAAAAGTAACCGATCTCAGAGGCTGAAAGCAATAATAATGCACCCTTTAGTTACTAAAAAAAAACAAAAAAAAAGCAAAAAAAAAAAAAAAAACATTTCCTGGCAGCCCTTAAAAAGGAACATGTGTGTCCAGTGTGCTTATCTGGTCAAGAAATAACTTTATTATTTCACCTTTAAGGGAAAATTGTGAAACTAACAGCCAGAGGACATAGTAAATGTGGTCAAAGAAAAAATGCTGGCAAAGTTAATGAAAAGCAAAGCCATATGTCGGAGTGCTGCTGAGACAAAAGGAGTCATGTTATTCAACCTCAGATATGATACCTGCTTCCAGAAATTAAAAACTAAAGTCAATAGGATAACATAACATATTTCCCAACTTCCTGTAGACACTCACACACACACACACACACACACACACACACACACACACACACACACACACACACACACACACACACAATAAATACATAAAAACAACTAAAACTCTAATAATCATGTTAAACAATATATCAGAATGTGGACTGGCCCTTAAACTATGGCAACTATATATAGAGTAATCAGGTTCATAGTAGACAAGTATATCATTGATTGATACAGTCATTCTTTCATTCATTCTCCAGTTATCTTATCCACTTAAGAGTTGGATGTGAACCAGAGCCTATCACAGCAACCAGTGGGTACAGGGCAGAGATGTTTATCTTAGAACAGTAGACACCAATGCATCCCACAATGGGTGCACATACTCAGAGTACACACAAACACCCCCCCACACACACACACACACACACACTAGGCAACCTAGGCAGTTGCCTAGCGCTTGCTGGCTGGAGAGGTCTGCCACAACATGTAATTTTTAATTAAACAATTAAAAAAAATCCATTGCTTCTTTAAGGACATGCTCTGTGTCTGTGTGATTTCTTCTTTAAGGACACACTCTGAGTCTGTGTGATTTCTTCTTTAAGGACACATTCTGCATCTGTGTATGCATCTGTAGTATGATAGAACATCCGTTGCTGGAACTGCTGCTGCTTTCACGCTTGCTGCCATTTGAGTTTTCTCAAACAAATAGAGAACTTGAGCTTCAAGAAAAGAGAAGTTTAGTGTTACTCCTGTTTGTTGTGTCAGTGGTACAAGAGTTACCGTATTCACTTTTGGTGCATGTACATCAATTATTGACTATGCAGTACAGCATAAAGGGGTGCTGCACTCCTGAGTGTGTGTGTCTTCAGATGAGACATTAAACTGAAGCCCACCTGTGTGACTTGGTGGTAGCTCAGGTAAATGTAAAAGATTCCATGGCACTTGTCGAAAAGAGTAGGAGAAGTCCCCTGAAGCCCTTGCCAAATTTCCTCCTAATAGTATAAATACCATGTTGGGTCTCCCCTGAAAAGAGGCAACTAGCCTAGTGGGACAAAGGATAAATAAAAGCCTGTTTTCAATTTGCAACTCTTTGCATAGTAAATGGCCATTAATGTTTGTGCTACAGAATTTTAAAACAGTGTTAGTAACACAACAGGTAATATACTTGCCTTTGGTGCAGAAGACTGTGAGTTCTACCCCTGCACCGTGTAGATGGATTACTGATACTGCAGAGCACTTTAAGGGGGGAGGGGGAATGTTGCACTCTTGAGGTAACATCTTTTTGATGAGATTTTAAACTGAGGCCCATATGTCAGTGTTAATAGTAGGTGCTATGAGAGCTTTTACATCCACCTGAGCTATGAAAAGAGTAAGAGGAATTTTCACTAGTTGTGCACATACCACCAAGGGTCTCTCCTGAAAAGAGTCTACTAGCCTAGTGGGACTAACCTGATCAAGAATGGATATTTAAATTAAAAGTGTTAAATTAAATCAATATCTTGCCTTCATTTCTAAAATAAAGAAGACAATAGTATGTATCTTGACAATTCTGAGCAGTGCTTATGTTAACTGGAGGGAGACAGACAAGTGATAGGATACAAGAATGGCTGTGTGTGTGTGAGGGGCTCCATTCCCCTGCCTACAACCCCATTTGGCTATGATATGGCTCCACACACACACACACACACACACACACACGCACACACGCACACACACACAGACACACACACACACACACACACACACACACACACACACACACACACACACACACACACACACACACACACACACACACACACACACACATGCACAGACACACACACATGCACACACATACACACACACACACACACACACACACACACACACACACACACACACACACACACACACACACACATACACATGCACAGACATTATCTCACATACAAACAATCCCACACACACTCACACACAACACACACACAGACAGTCCCACACCCACACAGATGTACATGGAAGAAAAAAAACACTCTGTTGAATTCCCAGTATAAACAAGTTGTATAACAAAAGATAGAAAACCATAGCCAAAACTAAGAAGTATAATGCCAATCGAGGCAAGATACTCCTTAACAAACTAAATATGCAACTCAGGACTCTTATCAAGTCCACTAAAGCCAAATTTGATTTAAAGATAGCCTTGCAGTCAAAGGGAAACCACAAGGCCTTCTACAGCCATGTTCACACCCTCAAAGGTAATACACGTGTGCTGACCTAATTGTAAATGGAACCACCTATGCAGAGATGTAAACCTACAGACTGTTTAACTTAGTTCAAATTTTACTCTGCAGTCACTCTGACACCTTCTAAGAGATACCCTTAACCATAAATCCCTTCGATTTCATTAGTGAACTGGTCCTAAATGCATTCGCCAAGGCAAAAAGTACTGCGCCTATGGGCTCTGATAATATCCCACGATGCATCCTGAATAACATGAAACATGGTCTATGAAGCCCTCTAAGTTCACTGTTCAATCTTAGCCTCCAAACTGGCTTCATGCCTAGTGAATGGAAGACTGACACAGTTATCACTGTGTACCAAGGTGAGTCATCTACTGATTTTGGTAATTACAGACCTTTAAGTCTGACTAGTCTTATGGGTAAGGTCATGGTAAGAATTATAAGGGATATTATAAATAAAAGCATAAGAAATCTTCAAACACTTGACCCAACACATATTGGTTTCATTAAGGGCAGATCGTGCTTGGTCAACCCAGTGAACCTTTTTGAGAAATTATCAGAGATGTAGACAAGGGTAATACAGTAAACACTGCCTGTCTTGATCTGGCCAAAGCATTTGACACTATTCTCCATTCAGGAATTGTTGACAAATTCATGAAACTAGTAGCAAACATATATGTCACCCTTTGGAGAGCCTATTGACTCGCAGGCAGGATATAGGAATTCTGGATAGTGGACTCTACTTCTACATAAAGGCAAGTCACCAGTGGAGTTCCTCATGGCTTGCTGCTGGGACTGCTCCTTTTTGGCATTTACTTTTTGAAAGTCAAAGGCTTCTGGCTGTCCAGTTTTGTGGATGACTGCAAGCTCAGTGCAATTATAGAATCACTGAAGGATGCTAATATCCTCCAAGAGGGCTTGTTGCAAACTAATACTTGTTACCAGAGCCATAGTCTAAAACTAAATTCCAAAAAATGCATAACACTATTCTTTGGAAATACAGCCACCCCTAAGAGCAGACCCAGTACATAGGGACTTGGAAATATATGTAGATTGTGAGGTGGTCTTTGAGCACCATGGAACTACTGCTAAAAGGAAATCATTCTATATTGCACAACTTATAAGCATGAGTAGGGTATCCAGGTCCAAAGGTGCCATTATCCCACTGTACTCTCATTAGACCAATCACTGAGTACAATAGTCTCAGTATATATCTTATCAGGTATATGCAAAAACTGGAATGCCCACAGAGGTTCCTCACAAAAATAATGCAAGGTGTAAACCACATGGAACATGCACACCACATTAAATCCTTGGGTCTATATCAATTTGTCAAAGGTTCACTTCTGCGAAAATTTCTTCATCGACCCAAAATCACCAAACATCCAGTTTAGGGAACGTTCACATCCGTGAAAGATTTAAGTATGTAAAGGAAGGAGCTGGCCAACCTTTTCCCCACTGTAGTGTGATCTTGGAGATGTTATATATAGTTAGGGTGGGGTGTAGGGGGCACAGTCCCCAACTTGGGTGGGTTTGACATACTGCAGTGTATGTGCCAGTGTAGTGTCGACCAAGTGCTTCCTTTCCCTGGTGAAATATTTTTTTTGATGTGAATGTTCGGTGGATTTGGGTCGATGAAGAAAGGTTCGTGGAAGTAAACTTTCGACAAATTGATATAGACCCCCCCAATTCTTATCGTTATACTCATTCTCCTTCAAACTACAGAGAGATGTTCTATGTTGGCTTACAAAGCATCATCAGATCCAGTACTGATGGACATGCTGCGCATCTGCAAGACTAACAGCATCTGAAATACCTGATTAAATGATTAAATCTCATTTGCAACATAAATAGAACATATCGATGGGACAGATATGTGCCTCAAAGACTACCTGAACTCTGCAACAGGCTTCCAATCCATGTGAAGCAGAGTTCATTCATGACTCTATTCAAATGCCACCTGCACCAATGGATGGGGAATCAGAAATTTCCCTTAGACTGGCACCTATGCCTCTATTAGACAAGAGCAGCTTATAAATACTCAGCCACCTAAACACAGCTATATATCCAACAAGTATAAAGTGAGAAATGGCTCTTGATAACCAAAATTGGCAATTAGTATAAACAGGATAACATGACTACTTCAGTAAAAAATGCATCAACGTTCTCCCAAAAAATATATATCTGGTAAAGTGGCCATGACCTCAATTTTAACGTAAGTAATCATGAGACTTCCCAAAAGGCATAAATTATGATTACAAAATAAAATGGCTAAAAAATAAAAAAATGGCGCAGTCATTACAGGTCTCCTTTACTTTAAATGCCCTTTAAACTCCCCTCTGGAAATCATATGATCAATAGCAGTCATTCATACATCCGTATCATCACCCCACCCCCACCAAAACATTACTGAAACAGATTACGTATCATGGCAACTGAAAATTAAATTACAATTCAATTGAAAGTAAATTAGCTTTTGTATGTAACCTCTAGGAATATTATTCTACCCTCCCAGTTGCACTTCACTTCATATATATCATGTCAGAACACTGTTGAGGGTGTCATCACCTCTTCAATGATTTTAGCTTTAAAATAGGTGCAATGCTGGACAGTTCATTATGTATGAATGCTTGCTATTGATCATGTGATTTCTGGAGGGAATTTAAATGGGATTGAAAGTAAAACAGAGTTCATCTGATGAAGTTTTAACATTGGTTAAGATGAAAGGGCTTATCAGTTTTATTGCTTTTACAGTGTGTAAGTGTTTGCTATATTAAACTTATGGTTTTCCATCTTATTGCCGGGTGTATTAATTATTTATGAATCTACATTATCCAGAGAAACTCTCTTATAGTAAGTAAGCACTAGTACAGTATGTATCTCAAACTTATTTAGGTAATATATATGTATTAATATAATATTATCATGAGCCAGTTCAGTAATTCTATATCTCTGAGACTTATTAAAAATTAACTGACTACCTTCTATGCAAATCCTAGAAAAACTGTATTGTATACTCTCAGTGGACTTCTACCACTACATGGGTCATCTTTTAATTGCAAAATACCTTTAGAATTGCTTTGATTTCTTTTAAGCAAAATTTATGACACGTTTACATTATTATTTTGTGTCATTTTTCATTATTATGGCTTTAATTAAGTGCTTAATTTCTATGATAACATGATTTGAGTCAGTATTTTCCAAAACAGGTAACCTACAGGTGGAGGAACACTGAACCCTTGAGCAGCGTTTGCCCAAAGTTTAACCCAACGACGGCCAGAGCTCCTCCATAGGAATTCAATTGGTGAGTTGTGCTGGCAGTGATGCCCTTTTTGGGGATAATTTCCCCCCTTCTTTGAGTGTGTGTGACCATGTAGTTGGCATAAGTTTGGAGGGTGGAGGGCTTGCCCCCTCCATAAAATTTTTTCAGCTGTTTTTTTTTTTTTTTAATGCAATTCAGAGATTGCAATACTTGGTGGTTTGTACTTAATCCACTCATAGTGGAAGCTTTTAAAACCAGTCAAGTTCACTGGCTGTACCCTTGATTTTATTGATTTTACTTTGAAATATAGTCATATACTGTTTCTGATATCCTTTTTTTTTTAATTTGCAAGCATGTTTAGTAATGTTAATCATTTTAGCATATCATATACTTAAGAGAAAGAAATGGCAGCTCTATTTGAAAAATACATGTTATGTTTGGAAAACGTTTGTCATTTCATTAAATTCTCACATGAGTATCAAAATGTTGTCTTGCTTTCAAAGAATATGCTCTGTTTCAAAAGACTCATACCAGAATTTCAACAAGTCAGGTAGTTAAACCACTACATAACTTGCTGACAAGGCTTACTTTTGTTATTCACAATTTTTAGAAATTCATTTTGTTTCTTCAGCCAAATCACTTCAGTGGTATTAAAATGTCTAAGTATTGTTGTTAAATAACAGCGCTTATCACGTTTTACACTGCATGAAAAGTAGTGTGCAAGTTTTGATCTATCACCTAATTTGGGGGACATTGTTTTACTGTACTTCTGAAGTGCTATAAATGCAGTCTGGTTTCTGTTTCTTCACTGTTTTTTATTCTACTTGATTTATTTATGTATAAAAATACAAATACTCAATTTAAACACTTTATGAATGCAGTGTAAACTCTACTGTAAATATTGCATATATATGAAAATTCAAATAGCACCCCCTGATTTTGCAGTCATCTAGTAACATTTAGCAAAATTAAAAATATCACTTTAGGTTTGTGACTAATAGCAGTAAGGTAC
The DNA here is from genome assembly GCF_019279795.1 of Protopterus annectens. Classification (NCBI taxonomy): domain Eukaryota; kingdom Metazoa; phylum Chordata; order Ceratodontiformes; family Protopteridae; genus Protopterus; species Protopterus annectens. The sequence goes on along the minus strand of NC_056746.1, from coordinate 442,600,157 downwards.
ACATGAATTTGTTAATTCTCAGCAAGTATCTAGAAGTTTAGAATAACTAAATACAAATATATTTGATTAAAAATATCCATTTCAGCTGGTTTATCTTGGTGCATATGGAGCAACCATAACTGTAATGAAAAATATTAAGCCATAACCAGGTTCAGCAAATTGGCTACAGGTGAAGTGCAGTGTACAGAAGTCAACAGAAATAAGTTCATAGGTAAGTAATGGGCTAGCTGCCCTTTTGGGCCATTTTAAGCATAGCTAAATTCCCTTTTGGTGTTTGAATTATCCTGTCTCATTTGGTTAGACACTGGCCTTACCCATTCTATGGCTCATAATTATATATTACTCCTAATGAGAATAACGGGGATTGTACCATAAATAATTTGGGGGGACCCATGCATTGGTATAAAGCCTTTACAAGCTGCTTCTATCCTTTAATAGTAAAGGGGGCTGTGCTGGGGTATTTTTTTTGTTCCCCATCCATAGAGCCAAGTTGCATTTGAATAGGGACAGGGATGAACTTTGTTTTATGTGGATGGAGAATCTGTTCCACAGCAGCAGTATCCTTTGCAAGATATACCTGTCCCTCCAGATTGTTCCGTTGATGTTCCACAAGTGATTTGGATCCCAAGACCAAGTACTTCTGATGACATTTGACTTGCTGATACGCAGTAAATCTATCAATGTTGGATCAAAGGATGCCTTGTATGCCAGTCACTGGTCCCCTGTTAGCAGTCTGTATGACACCTAGTATAGTACATGGCTGTGATTTGGTCCATAAAATATAAATAAAATGGAATAAAATTAAATAAAACAAGATAATGTTTTCCTTGAATCACCACAAACATGTTGAATACTGCTGGTTCCTGAAAGAAAGAAATCTCTCACCAGTGTGAAAAAAGATCTTCTCACAGAAGAGCTAGCACAGTATTCAACAAGAGCACAGCTTCTGCACTTGTGAACTAATTTAATGGTATCTGAGAGATGTCTATGAGTGTGAAAGGTCTGTTGTGGTAACTGAGGATTCTTTTAAAGATGAGCCTTAAGGCAAAGGATAAAGGGATGCTATGACAGATTTTGCTGGTTTGTAAATTCACTGAAACATTAGAGCATATGAATCCCACTACCTTGATACTACCCCATTCCATATCTGGGGAATTAAGATCTAATATTGTCATATCCTGGGTATAATTGGTTAGGCTTGTAAAGATTCTTGTGCCATTAGCCTAGTAATCTCCTATGAACCAATGAGACTATCAACCTATCAATAATTTTATATTGTGACAGCAGATATTTGCAGTAAGCCGAGGTTCAGTAAAGCTGCAGGGCATATTTTAACAAGCGGTAGCAATGGAGCATGTTGGAAGAGTGAAGGGCTTTGTGAAACGTATCTTAATAAATTTGCTTTTTTGCAGAATTATGTGATAGCAAATCCACCTGAGCACATCTGTTCAGTGATTTCATGCAGTGAGAATTACAAGATGGGAGATAGTGAACTGCCTTGATAGAAAATACTTCCATCAATACTGCAGGTGATGGAAGGAAAGCCTTGTTATTGATGAATTTGAAATGATCTGCCAAGGCACCCCTCCTCCTTACATGCAAATTGATTAATGTATGTCTCACTGGGTTACAACTTCATGAAGGTCCAGCCAGATAAAAAAAAATAAAACACTGTCAAACCTTCAGTTTGACAAAAATGATTTAACAGCATTTTTGTAAGTGAAAGTAAACCTCCGTTATCTCCGCAACCAGCACTTCTTCCTTAAATTCAGAACTGCACAACTACAGAGAGAACAGAAAGAAACAAAGAATCATTGCCAACAATTGCGTATTAATTGTTCTGACACTAATTTTTTAATACCAACTTCTTTCAAAATTCTCTGTCAGTGACTTTAAACCGACTTTGAAATCTCCTGTAAATGCTGCTCATTGACTAGTAGGGTAGCCGTGCAAATTGCCTCATTAACAGGAATGGCTTGGTGCTGTTTGCCACTACCCATATAGCTTAATTTCTTGTCTGGCATGTTCTTATAGTCAGTTTGGGGATACTTCATCTATGGTTGTGTTTCTAAATTGTTCTGTATTGAGAACTGGGAAATACATAGGCAGCCAGGTAACTGATTTTTTTGTTCAGGATATGCATGTCCTGTATAAACAATTACAAGGCATGTGAAGCCGTCTGTAAACTTTTACATTTTGCTGCTATATCCAAATGTATTGTACATTTATACGTCCCATCTCTTCTGTGTTTGACCCTTTATCATACTAGGATATTGTGTGCAAAAATCACTACAATGTGTTTCTTCCTTAGCCGTGTTTTATTATGCATTCTGTCTGGGTTATGATGTCAACTTTTGCCTTGACATTTTACTAAATCAGCTATTCCATGAGTCTCTGAGGCCAACTTCAAAGGCTGGATGCAGCTGCAATGCTTTCAATGGATGTCTTTTACAGTTGTTGACTGTGTTACATGTCTGAGGATTTTGGCAAAAATGATGTACTTGTAAATAGTTGAACTTTGGAACTGTCTTCTGACAGTGCTTACAACTCGTCATCTTAGAAATAAAAACATATTTGACAAAGATCAAAGAAGAGTAATTACTTCAAATGTCAAGTACACAGTCATACTAAATGCCATTTCTTTTAGTCATAAAAATGAAAGAGTTCCTGTTGTTTTATTGCAGATCCAGATGCAAATTATGTTTAATACTCTGCTATGTGTGGCAGTGCTGACAACTGAAAAGAACTATGCATGTAATTATAGTTTTCTACACCATATTAAGAAAAGCCTTTTCACTCTTTCCATCCCATGGACATTAAGTTCCTATGAATTTCTTTCTACTTTATCATCCAGTGAAAAAATATTTTTAGTGCTAACCATTGCATATTATAGAAACCCACGTGAAACCAGAAATTTATATCCATTTTAACTTATTCAGCAAGGTACCGGAATATAGCAGAGGATGGGAAAAGGGAGAAAAGGTGTGATGGGTCCATTTACAGGGCCACCTCATTGTTTTTGAAAACATCAACATTTATAAATACAGGTCTATTCTGTTTTCTTGTACTTAATACTTTCATAACTGTAAAAAAGTTTCCAGACATCATATATAAACTTTCAGATGGGCAGATACTTTCTTTCTATGAGATGAAGTGGATTTTGAGAATCTTGCAGCATAAGTTTTACTCCAAAACATATAATGCCTGGTTTCCAGATGCACTGAACACACAACATCACATTGGCAGCACTTGCTTAATTGTTGTAACTGTTGAACTTTTCATGCAGTACTTCCTACATATTCATTGCAGGTCGTTGTGTAATATGCACATCAGCACAAATGCAGACAACATTATGTAATTGGAAAAAATGTGAACTCATACTTTAGAGAAAGTATATATGCAGGTAATGCATCAAGCTACAAGATAAAGAACTCTAAGCAGCAGTAAAAATGGATAGAATTCACACAAGCAACAACTGAATAATATGCCTCTATATATTACACAGTGCTTCTAAATGAATTCAGCTGCATATAACTGATGGAGTTGTTTCAACTGCAGTTGTAATCTCTGATTAAAACCATTACAGAGGAAGGAAACCCAAAGGCACTTCAGCCTTCTTACTCCCACACATGTATCACTCGAAGGAAGACAGCAGGGGGAGCTAGAGATGGCTTGTGTAGGTGAAGTTGTTTAAACTTAGAAAGTCACTTCAATATTAATAATCTGAATGATGAGCTAATATATCTTGGTCTAAAATGAGATGAGGCATCCCACGCCAGTGCAGGACTACAGGAGTGATTTTCTGTGCCATATAAGGATGCTTTCTGATCAGGACGTTAGCAGTATCCATCTGAACATGATGGCACCATGTGGATATAGACAGGGTCAGGAATCTTCACTTCCCATATCTTTGTGTATATATATATATATATATATATATATATATATATATATATATATATATATAATGTATCGTACATATGTGTATAATGTATTATGGAAAGTCTCAACAAGGTTTGTGTTTTGCATTAATCTTTGGGAGGAAGTCAGAGATATCCTGGATTTCAAGCAGGGTATGAATAGAGAGGGTATTTTTGCAAACACTATAAGAAGTGGCAGTGGCAGAGCAGGCAGAAAGCTGAGGGTTTTCTTCCCACACTGGTATATAGATTAATGACACTGCTGTGCAGTATAAGGGGGTGTTGTACTCCTGAGTGTGTCACTCTTCAGATGAGACATTAAATTGAGTTAATGGTAGCTCTGATGGATGTAAAAGATCCCATGGCACCTAATGAAAAGAGTAGAGGAAGTACCCAAGTGCCCAGGCCACATTTCCCATAGAAGTATAAATACCACCTTGGTTCTCCCTTGAAAAGAGGCTACTAGTCTAGTGGGACTAACCTGGTCAACAAAAAATAAATATTTACTTCTATAGCTATGTCAACTGGTGTGTTCTATGTAATTGTCACTGTTGGAGTGGAAGGGTTACCATAATGGTTAAGGTCTTAAGCTCACAAATTCAAGGTACAGGGTTTGATTCTGACTTCTGCTTATTGGCTGGGCTTGTAATAGTGGGTCTATATTAATTCTGTGAAAGACATATTCATCCAATACGTCTTCAGTGAACACCAGCCACCAAAGTTCACTTCGGTGAACTGCTGAATTTTTCCATCAGTTCGCAAACACTCGCCCACCAGCCATCTGGAACACACAACAGACAAAAGTCAAATCCACCCATGTGGGGTGCTGTGCCTCCCACACCTCCCCTAATTATATATACCAACTTTGAGATCACACTACAGTGGGGAGAAGGGCAAAGTTGAGGTGATGGCCAAGTGTTTGCAAACTGTGGGAAAAATTCCACGGTTCACTGAAGTGAATTTCGGTGGCTGGTGCTTGCTTAAGATGTATTCAATGAATACGTCTTTCGTGGAAGTAATATAGACCCATAATAGTCTGCAAACAGATAAATAAGTTCATAGGTATAGATTAGGCTAAGTGGAATAATGAAGAGAATGAGAGAAATAGATCCGTCAAGGAGATGGGAGACTGTTATGGGGAAATGTGAAAAGTTATTGGATAGGAGAAGCAAGCATCAATGTTTTTGGAACTACTGGGCAGCACAAATTAAGTGGAATGAAATGTAAAGCAGAGCAAAAAGAAAGAAAGAGCATTTCAGTAACTGAATTGTTCAGCAGGGAGGTGGTGTAGTCAAAAGAAGTCAGTAACAATCCAGTATATACATTTAAAGTAAGTGCTCCTTGTGTAGAGTGATGAACATATGGCAGATGATGAATTATATACTTTTTTGTGCTCTTATGCTGTTTTTTTTTCTGTTCTGAAAATGACAGAGTTATAAGCCCACATATATCATTCAGTATGCAATTAAGGGATGGTGGAATCAGTCCTTGTACCAGGAACTACATAGGAACTACAGCTCACTGTCTTAATTCTTTCTACCAGCTGTCCTATAAGTAAAAGGTGGTTGATGTGCATGAAGGAAGAAAACCGAGGTGCTGAAGGAGGAGACTTGAGAGCCATGACCATGGAGTGGAACTGTTTGGATTTTAGCCTACATGTAATGTCAAATAAGAAAGAAAGAAGGTTAAACTTTTTGCATCAAGTTTTTCATTTTATTTCAGTGCTCATCACAAGCTGGTCAAAGACTATATGAAACAATTTATGGAAAGGAGGCAGGAAAGACAACAGAAAGTAAAGAGAAGGTAAGCATAGTGGGGTAATACCCGGTGTGTAAATATATACCCACAGAAAACAATCTGTGAGACACATAAAGGAGAATCATCTAATAGCTGCACACACTACTAGCTCATTTACCTCTTCAAGTTAAATGATTAAGACAAATCTTCTCATGTTCAAAAGTAACTGAAACAATATGGTTTATGTTTCTTTCTATTGCTTTCTAGCACTGAATGTTCATCTCTTTCAGACTATGTCCCTCAGACTACATTACCAAGGGAGAGGGTGCAATCATTGCAGATTGGGAGTCATCCTATTGCTGCTGTGTTGTTTTAAAAGACTACAAAATACAACCAGGGGTGGAGGGAGTTATCTAACATCCAATGCAAACAGTCTTACCGCAAGCATTCTGTTATTGGTAATATTGCCTAATCTTTCCAGTTTGCCTTACATTGCAGATTAGGTAGTTTTGTCCAGCTAGTTCCTAAAAATTAAATCAAACTGTGTGAGTCTTGCAGATAAATCCTATGTCAGTGATACCACTGGGCAGTATGTTTTCTGACCATGCTGCATATAAGAACAAAGTAGATAAAAAGAAATAATGACTACATTAAGGTATGAAAAAAAGTTGAGATCCCTCATCAAATCCTCTAAAGCTAGCTATATAAATAGAATTGCAGCAGATAGTAAAGACAACCACAAGACCTTCTATAGTTACGTAAAGTATCTCCATGGCAATATCCAGATTTGTACTGAGCTACTGCACAATGGTACCTCCTATACCGAGCCAACAGATATTGCCAATATACTGGCCGACAGATTCAGTGCCAACTTTTCCCCTCCCCATACAAAGGATCAATCACAATACCAGTAGATTGCCAGGCACCCAATGTTACTGCTGCACAGGTTAAAACAGCACTGTCCAAGGCCACAAATACAGTTTCTATGGGACCTGACAATATCCCTGGCTGTGTTCTATATGAACTACATAGTGAACTGGCACCTCACCTGTGTGTCCTGTATAATCACAACCTAACCTCAGGTGTTGTCCCTACCGAATGGCACACTGCTATAGTCATCCTCTCCACAAAGGAGGAGCAACTAAAGATGATGGGAACTATCGCCCCATTAGCCTGACAAGTCTAATATGCAAAGCTATGGAATGCATCATCATGGACCTAATAAACAAGTATATAGGGAATCTCCAAACTCTGGATCCCACACAGTTTGGTTTTGTGAAGGGTAGGTCATGCCTGCTCAACTTGGTTGACTTCTTTGAGTCAGTCACCAGAGCTGTGAATGAAGGCAAGGTGGTTCATACAGCTTACCTTGATCTGGCCAAGGCCTTTGATACCATTCCCCACACAGGAATCATAGAAAAACTCACTAAGCTAGGCATCAACCCCTATATCACTAAGTGGATTGCAAACTGGCTCACAGATAGAGCCCACAGTGTGAAAGTAGCTGACTCCAAGTCAGACTGCTGATCAGTCACGAGTGAGTCCCACAAGGATTGGTCCTGGGTCCTCTCCTGTTTGGTATCTACTTCTCAGAAGTCCAGTGCAACATGAAGGGACTTTGGCTGACAAAGTTTGCAGACAATTGCAAGTTGGGAGCCATTATTAACTCCCCAAGTGATGTTGACATCCTACAGAAAGGCCTTACTGAGACCAACGACTGGTGTCAGAACTATGCCCTTAAGCTGAATGCCAAAAAATTTGTCATCATCCCCTTTGGGAAAAAAACAGTTCTCATAAACTACCGCATCAATTGTAGTCCACTGAGTACAGAAGGCATTATAAGAGATCTGGGAACACAGGTTGAGACCAGCCTCTCTTTGACCACCACACTGCCACAGTGGTCAGAAAGTCCATCTATATGGCACATCTCCTTACTAAGGGTTTTGCATCCAGGAAGAAAGAGTTCATTGTCTCCCTCTACTCTTCCCTCATTAGGCCAGTCATCGAGTACAATGCCTCATTTGGCATGTACCTCACTAGACACCTGCAACAACTGGAGAGGCCACAAAAGTACCTCACAAACATGATCCTAGGCCTTAAACACTTGCCCTATATGGACAGACTCAAAAAACTCCAACTATTCTGTCTCATATTGCCTACTTAGAGGCGATCTCTGCTTGACATATAAAGCCATGTCTGACCCAGCTCTGTTAGAAAAGCTACATCTAAAGAAATCCCAATCCCTCCACACCACATGCTCCAGAGACCTCAACCTCATTACCACAATGAACAAAACGTGCTTTAGGGATAGGTTCATAACCCAGAGACTGCCCATGCTATGGAATAGATTTCCCGTACATGTCAAACAGAGCACCTCATTGGCCCTCTTCAAAAGAAATTTTGATGACTGGATGGGAAATAGAAAACTCACTCTGGGGATCACTTTAGTGGCTCTACTCAACAGAGGCACTGGAAACTATGGTCGAGTGGCATGATCCCAGGGTAATCCTATGGGCTAGGCCTGTAAAGGCTCCAGGGCCATTAGCCTAGTACACACCTATAAACCTATGAACCTATGATGGCTGATCTACATGCAGTTAGGTCCTGATAATACCAAAAACATATTATCCAAATCCAGTCTTTGCAGTGACTATGAAATGAATATTATCCCTATACTAAACAATACAAAAAGAATGCACAGTTACATGTCCCTTTTCCATGGGTTATGGATTCACACTAACTTAGGATTCCATCACTGAGTAACCAGCTATTCAAGGTTGAAATAACAAAGGTAAAGAGTAGGAGAAAGTACAGAAAAGACATAAAGGTAAGGAAGGCTGCAGTCAGAGAGAGAGAGAAAGACAGAGAGTGAAATAGAGAGAAAGAGTGAGTGAGAGAGGGAGTAAGCACAAATAGACATATAGATAAATGGCAGGTACAGAAGACTATAGTAAGAGACTAGAGCATAAGAAGACACTGGGTTGAATTTAATAAAGCCTGCACAGTCTTTTGTACCATGTACCATGAAAGTAAGCAGGTTTGTGATCCAGTAAGCTCTGCTGGGCAGCGCACATGCATGAGCCAACAGGCGAAGTTCCATGGCATGCAAATCATCTCATAAGCAGGTGAACATCATGCAAATGAGGTAGGTAGACTGATACAGCAAGCAGATAGGCAGCCCTGTAGACCACCTGTCAGTGTCTGTAGTGTGCACTGAAAAATTCCATGTACAGGACTGTAGACAGGCAAAAGGGGCTGTAATGTAAATAGATGGACAGAAATGGCATACCACACACAGATACGAGCAAATATATCCTATGTGTGTCTCAAAAGTTACAGAAAATATGTTGAAATATTTTTTTTAATAATCAGGGCATGTTTGGCAGCACAATGCAATGTGCAAACATGCCTTAAAATACAAAAGTGGAAATAAAATTACTATTATGAGACAGAAATGTATTACGGGACTCTGTGTGGAGTATCTACAATGGTGCATTGGTGCTGTTGCTAATGTGGTAGGGCTTGGACATGTGTAGTTTCCAGGTTGTGAGCATGGAACCCATTGCAAATGAGGAGGAGTTACTGAATAGTATAATGGGGTAATCGTGTCTGCATTTCCTCTCCCTGTAGGCAGAGAAACATGTTGGTGTCCACACAAGAGTTAGTGGACATTAGGAGAGGTGTGTTCTATAACTACTAAGTTGATTAGAGCTTAGCTGTGCCTGTTTGCACAGCGCAACTTCATACTGAGTGTGGAAGTCTGGGTGTGTGTCTTTACTGACTTCTAAGCTTTGTTTACCTATGGGACACCTGTTTCCATGTGTTTGCATGGCACGCCACTGTGCTGAGTGTAGAAGTCAGGGGGGGCCTACTGACTTCTAAGCTTGGTTTTCCTATGGGCTGCTTGTCTGTGGGTTGTGTCGCATTGCTGAAAGTATCTTAAAGGTGATGATGTATTAATTAGTTTTGACCGTTGTTTAACTTAAACTAGGGCCATTAAACTATGTTAATTATATACTAGGCATATGCAATGTATCATAGGTACCCAATCATGCAGGCAGTACCTGCAGTAGAGCACTACAAAGTATGCATACACCCTACAATCTGATTTTCCCTCATACTCTGCACCACTGGAGTACAGACTTGGGAATTTTAACTGAAAGAATACTAGGGGCTTTTGCAGGTCTGCTACATCTGTATGTGTTAGATGCTGAAGTCAATGCTGCTATTGCTGACAATAGGCCTAGGCAGAAAAGGAAAACAGTGTTCAGGCCCAAGGTAACCTTCCAGGAGCTACATGAGCTGGAGATTTTAGACCACTACAGGGTGGACAGGGACATACTGCAAGAACTCACTGAGCTTGACCACCCTCATCTCAGACCCACAGATAACAGAGGGGAACCCATCCCAGTGGAAACAAAGGTACATGTAGCCCTTAGGATAATAGCCATAGGTACTTTTCAAAGACTAACTGGGGACATGATGAGGGTCTCACAGACATCAGCATTCAGGGTACTCCACCAGTTCCTGGATGCCATGCTACCACATACCAGTGAGTGCATTTATTTTCCCCTCACCCCTGAGGGGAGGGCTAGCAATATGCAATACTTCTACCATGTAGCACACTACCCTGAGGAACTAGATGCCATAAATTGCACTCACGTACACATCAAGGCACCACCCAGTGAGGAGGGTAGACTCTACATCAACCGCAAGGGGTACCACTCCATCAACTGCCAGGTTGTGTGAAATGCCCAGGCAATTATCATGAATGTGTGTTCTGGCAGCCCTAGCAGTTATCATGACTCCCATATCTGGCATGCATCACAACTGTACCAGATGTTTGCAAGGGGGACATCCCACACAGCCATTTACTGGGGGATGCTGGCTACGCACTCGAACCATGGATGATGACACCCATCAGAAATGCACACATGCCCATGTAAGAACACCATAATGAGGCACATGCACAAACTAGGTACATCATAGAGCATGTGTTTGGGCTGCTGAAGTCATAGTCCTGGTGCTTCAATATATCTTTTGGAGCCCTGCACTACTCTCCAGCCGCATGTGCACAGATGTTCGCAGTATATGCCATGCTACACAATATGATCCTGTGGAAACAGCTGCAGCAGGATCAGCAAAGGGAAGGGATGGATACACAGCCCTCCACCAGTGCCTAGGCCACCACAGCCACACTCACAGGAGGACTCAGAGGAGGAGCATCATGATGCTGACCCTGTAGGCAGATGTAGGCATGCCAAGGGCCCTAGGGATTGACACCTTACACCTACTCACATACGTATATTAAAATAGCAGATTCCAGGCAACCTACTCAACTTGTACTTATCCATGTACTGGCTGTGTACTGTTTGCATCACACAGAGTCAGCCATGAACTACACGTCTGTCAACTGCTGCATTCGCAAGGTAAGTCTCTAACTTGTACACTAATTGTAGGGATTACTATAATATAGTATCGTATGTATGGATTTGCTGCTGTTATACAAGGAAATATAGAGGGCTATTTGGACATATGTAACATCCACATGGGACTAAAGATACCCAGTCCAATAGTATCTGTTCCTTAAAATTCACTAGGCCTCATGGTTGGAATATTCTCAACATCAGGCAAGGGAGATGTTAAACAGTGGCCACACATGATATGTGGACAACTGTCTACCCAAGCTGATCATGTGCTGTTGTTCCCCCACCCCCAATACAGCAGTGTACCCATGTAACTGCTTTAATAGAAAATCAGCTATGGTATATCAGTGGACCAGGCAATCGCAGGGCTGTAACATAGATATGGCTCACATATTGTATGTCTTTCTTCATGCAAAATAACAGTGTACATATTTATGCTGTTGATTGCATGAAGAATGACTCTTGTCTGTCTGCTGACCTGTGTGGCTCAGTGGACCAGGGAAGCTAGCATGGGTGACGGTGTTAATGGTTATAATCTGGAATTATTCACATCTTTTGCATGTGAGTTAGTACTATGTTGGTGTTCTCACAGACTGTTATACCTCTCAACCTTTTAGTGCAAGAAATCTGGACAAAGCCAGAATGATTGAGGGAACATAGGGACAGGTTTTAAATATTGTTCCCATAAACCTAAAAAGTTGCAGGAATTTAAGGTGTTGCATTATTACATATTTTCTGAAGGATATAAAGTCTGAAACACAAATGTTTGTCTGTATTTAGCATAATGTAGTGATGTCAATATTCAATAATTCACCAGAACACCACAAATCTATGAGGAATAGACCAAATACATGAGGCAAAGCTCTGGATATTCACTGAAAATCGGGACTGTTGAGAGGTATGCAGACTGTCAGTCATTTGGTGATGTAACATTACCAACCTCAGTAACATATTAAGTAGAACACACAGCTGGGGAATGCCATGGACATTTTGAGTGAAGTGCAGTACTGCAGAAACAAGGGGGATGTTCATGTCTGTAACATACAAAATCCCAGACTGGACAGCAGGTATGTGTGGCCTGGAGTCACTTTATCAGTAATGACCATCCCACTGGGCATGCCCAGACACTTAGATAAAATGAGCATAATTCTGTTGCCCCTTCATCAAAATGACCTGTTATGTATAAATGTCTATACCTACAGAAATGTACATATACATATCCATCTGTCACTGTCTCTCTCTGACATGCATAGTATATCTATCACTATGTAGTGTCAAATAAATATACACCAATATATATATATAGCTATATATATTAAAATGATATATACACTCCCCCCATATATCTACATAACACATATATACAGCATATACACACACAGCTACATTTATATATACATCCCTGTTATGTACAGAAATATGTGTGTGTGGATGTCTGTATTGTCTGACATACCTTAATAATTGTGAGTAAATCTGCACTATCACACAGCCATACTGTTGCTCAAAGGGTCCAAACTAAGGGTGCAACAGTACATAATCCACACCTGCAGACCCCTGTGCCTGATGGATGTCACCACGTAGACAGACACAGGTGAGCAAGTGGTGTAATGTATAATGTTGTCAACACACATATGGACAGGGCACATTGTCCCTTTCCACAGGTTCACCTATGTAACTGCAAGCAGCCACATATGGCCATACTGGTAACTGTACATACATAGCTAGGATAAAAACCATTATCTCACTGCTATGATACTAGATGCAGATAACAGTATGAAGCAATATTACTCTGCAGGCCACAGATGCTGTTCAACACAAGTCTAGTTTTTGTAATGCACTAGTACTGTACCTGCAATCACATATACAACAGACTTAATCTGTGGCATGTCTGATAAGTACTGTGATCTGTAGTGTGTAATACTAGATAAGTAGGGGTTCTAATCTCACTCCAGCCCACTTGGTGTGTGTGTGTGTGTGTGTGTGTGTGTGTGTGTGTGTGTGTGTGTGTGTGTGTGTGTGTGTGTGTGTGTGTGTGTACATATTCCCCTAAAATGCAATGGATATTGTCTCATTGGCTATCCACCTGCAGTGGTTATGCACTTTTTGGGACTGTGATTTGCTACTGGGTTCCAAACTTATGTCATCAAGCATAATATGTCCTAAACTGATAGTACTTAACAGACATGAGGTATGTTGCATGCACCATGTACTGTGATCTGTATGTGTGTCCTGGCATGTCCTGTAGGCAGTGATTGGAAGTGGTGATAGTCTCAGTGTAGCCATGTTTGTGTGAGAACCTGTTAGGGCATTGTACATCATGTTATGGAACCATAGGATGTTTGAACTGAACTAGAATAATGGCTATACAGCCCTCACTATCATAGACATCATCATACCCATAGTTACAGGATTAGCACATATTGCCCCAGTCCAAGAGGGACACAGGTGAATGCCCTGTGTTGAGATGATGGTCACCCAGCCAATCAGACAGATGGCATGTTCTGAGGTGCACTGAGGTGCTCTGTGTGCCATTAGGCAGGGTTCTGTTTCAATGTGTGTTTCAGTCTGCTAGACATATCTCTCCCACAAGCATGTAGTACTAACGTCACATACTAGGTTAATGTGCTTACAGTGAGGCATCCATTGACAATGCTATACAGCCAGTGCAACATCATACAACATAAGGTACAGAAATGTATGTGGTATACTCTTGACAGATGCCAGCATACAGTATCTGTCAGTAACCACTACAAGTGGCATGATGAACCAACACTGCATTACACATGTACATATTAACTAATATAGTCACCCTATACATCATACACATAGCTTAATTTCCCTGCATTGATGCTGAGGTTGACAGGGATGTGGCACAGGTATCATCACTTGCACAGGGTGTTGTGTGGGGGTTCAGGAGGCCTAGGCTGGCCCAAACAGTAGACAGCATGTGTGTGAGTCAGGAGGGGAGCATGAAAGCTGGACCATGGAAAGGTGCCATATGTATCTGTAGGGGACCTGCATTTGACAGTGGTGTGTGAGTGTCTGCATGTACACAGTCAAGCTCAGTGCTAGCCCTACACGTTTCTATGTTGGACAGCTTTGAACTGTAAATGGTAGAGTTGACAGTTCACCGTCTCTGGCTCCGAACACAGGAACTGGCTCTGCCAAGAGTTGCACTGGCACCTCCATGCCCAAGGTCAGAAGCAGTGCTAGTACCTGACAGTGGCTGCTGTCTGCTGGGACCATGTCCCCTAAAGGGGCCACCCAAGACCATGAGCCCATGGCCTGCCATGTAGTGGTGTGGACAGCATACTACCCTCTGTTGTGCTGGATGTACTGCCACTACAGGAGCGTGAGTGTGCAGGGCCATGTGAACTCAAAGCAGATAGGGTTGCTGACCTACATCCTAGGGTCCAACACTCAACTCCAACCACATGTTCCAGCACAGAAAATGTGCGGTCCAAGGCAAATACTGTCTCAGCCTACTGTCTGACCACTGCATCGCTGAACTGATCCAGGGCGTCCCCAATGTGGTGGAGGCAGTCACAGATGTCAGATTGTGCTGCATCCATAACCCTAAACATCCTTCTAGTTTTCCATTCAGAACATGCCTCTGATGCCTCAAAACATGTTCCTAGTCACCTGTGATGTGTCACCTGCAACAGGTGGTGGATGGACAGCAGGCCTCCTACAAGCACCCATGTCAATTCGACTGTGTAGGACCTTTCCAGCTGTCTGGCTATGGTCAGTGTCTACACTCACTGGAGCCATAGTTGCCACACCTTCCTGTTCAATGTTCCCACCCTCTGACTGTCCAATATCAGTGGGCTCCAGGGATGGGGTATGTGTGGGCATACAGACTGTGTGCAGTGACAATGGGGGCAGAAGAGGGTGTCTACCTCTGGGATAGATTCAGCCCCTGACAACCCCACCTGTGCCTCACTGTGGCCACCATTATCATCAGAGTACAAAGAGACACTGACATCAGGTTGTGTAGGGGAGAGACACCAACCCCCACGGGCACCTGCAATAAGATAGAAGAAAGCAGTATATTAATACCTGCACTATTGTGTATGAAAAGCCTCCAAGACTCATAACAATATATCCCCATTACTGGATTAGCAGTCAAATAACTTTCTTCTCCACTTCTGTCCACAAAACATTTCCTTGGAACAAAATACAAATTCATCTCATGACCTTTATAACAATCACAAAGTAAATCAAGTAAAACACGACCAGTAATATTTACCTTTTAATTAATTAGTATGACACTATACTTGAAAAATAACACATAAAAAACAAGTACAACTCTCTTAACAAATGTATGGAAATACAGATTTTACTGCCTAATGCATTTACCTTCAACCTGTTGCATTTTAAAAGGCATCTTTCAATTCCTTGCCTCATTTAAACAAGGTGCCTTATCTTCTCTTAACTGTAAATCCCAGAGTGTATCTGTTTGTTGAACTACACTCCTGTGACTACCCCCTCTAGAAATCATAGGTACCTATTCCTGACTGGAATTTGAAAACATCTTATGCTGTTTACATGCAGTTATGTTTACAGAGGGCATTATTCTGGCCCTTAACTATACTAGAATATAATTGTTCCTTAACAAAACAAGTGTCATGCTTTCCAGGAGCAGGACCATGGCCTTGGGAAATACCTGATGGACCTGTGAAAAGTTGAGGGTGTGATAATGTCAGTACCAAAGCATGTTGCCGCACAATAAGGTAATACATCCATACATCTCACATTTATAGTAGCTACTGAGTTACTTGTTGTACTGATCACAGTCTGAGTATGAGTGTATAACTAAGGTTAAACCCCCGCCTCAAAGAACAAAGACCCAACACCCACATAAAAGTATCTACAGCCTGACACACTGACTGCTACAGTATTACAATGCTGATCACAGTAAGCTTGCCTGCATGCTCAGCTGTGGAAACTGTGGCACCCACCTCCATGATGTATGGTGTGATGGATGCCTGGGAGCTGTTGTATGTGCCTAGGTATGCCAGGAATTCTTCAGTGGCCAAGAGTGGTTGTTCCATTGCAGGCCTTCCACTGGTGACAGCATGATCCCTGGCTACATCTGCTGCCCTTTGTCATGCAGCATTTATCATGTTGATTGCCCGGTATCGAACCTGTTCATATGCCCTGCCTTGCTGGCCCATGCCATTCACATCCTGGAAAAGGTTTGCCCACAATGCAGCCCACTGTTCCCTGCTTTGTCGCTCCCTGGATAGTAGGATGGGATGATGTTGCCTTAGTGCTTGCAGTATAATTTCATTCCCTGCATCTAAGAAGGGTGTATGGCATCTATGGTACATAATTCCTGAAAGACAACAAAAGGGGAACATATTACAGGATCACATATGTGGACATACACTATGTACAGATACAGCTAGCCCAAAATGGCTGGCACTAGCCACTGCTTTCTCACACATATCATACTCCAAACAGTGTGCAGACAAAGGGTGTGGATACAACTGAGATAGCAGCAATAGTCAGGTATTCTCATGTGTGCCATGACAGCTACTGCTGTATTATCATATACCCAACACTTAGGTCTATTGTGGTGTGTCCTCTATGGGCAACCCATCGACAGTATGTCATACGAACAATGCCACATGAATAGCAGTGTGCTATTACAATAACTATAAAGGTACAGTCCAATGAGACCAGTGTGTCACAATGACAAAAGACAATGCGCCCTTAATGTTTTGCACATCTTGTGTAGGTGTAAGACAGCAGGGGGTCACTGACATGTCATTATCACAGGTCTAAGACATGCTTAGTGCTGTAATCACAATTCCCTGTAAGGTTATTTACCTATCTGCAACCTGTTGTACATATAAACATTTATCTGTTGATATGTGGCGATGGTATAGCTGTCATAATGATGTGCTCTGTGTGAGGAAGGTCTCATACAGAATGGTACCCTATAGCCAGCTTCTTGCCTTTTAAACATACTGCCCAGCAGCAGGTGATTACCTCTAAACCAATCTGTGGTTCTGAAATGCTAATTGCAGCCAAAACAGCAGATTTCCACTATCATCAACCAATAACATGCAACCACTGTAGAATATATAAGGTCTTCATGTAGATTAGGGTCCCTTTCTGATATGTTGTGCTGGAAATTGCTGGGGTGAGGAGACTACATCAGTGCAGAGGGTAGGTCTGCAGCAGACACCTTTACATAGAGATGGGTGTGCTACACACTGCAGCTACTGTGGCAGGTAATAGACATAGGCAGAGGGTGTTTGGAGGACAATAAGCTGTAGGAGTAACTGTGTGAGCTGTGTCAGCCTTGTATCCTCTACACTCCAATGAAGGCATGTGTTTAAGGTAAGTATGTTAGGCAACAGTATCAATAAAAGAGTCCTAGGCAACATGTTTAGTGTGTCCTTGAGCAAGATGGTGTGTGTGTGTGTGTGTGTGTGTGTGTGTGTGTGTGTGTGTGTGTGTGTGTGTGTGTGTGTGTGTGTGTATATATATATATATATATATATATATATATATATATATATATATATATATATATATATATATATGAATATGTCCACCGTTTGGACATCTGCCAGGCCATATATTACAGTCTGGCAGCAATTGTATGAGGGCAGTTCTTGTTACAAGCAGGGATTTCAAATGTGTATGTTTGTTGTTCAGCTTTGGTAATCTGCACTGTGATTCTGACAGGATTGTGTGGTGCAGTCTGATATTAGTGGCCCTCATTCGCAGTACCTGAGTTGACATTGTCTGTGAATGCATATTACCGCATGACGTGACAATTTATGCATATATTCATTTGCTATAGGGATAAGTGAAGTATGTTCCTACCTGCAGGCCTGTGACTTCCATCAGTTAAAAGCAGCCAATTCATTTTCCATATGTGGATAAAGAGTGCATGACTCTGTCATTAATTGCTGGCTTCACAATACTGAAAATTCAGTACTATACAGCACTGGATTAGAACACAGGACCCTGTGTATGGCAAAAAAGTACTGTTTATGAGGCATTTAACATACTGAGCTACTGAGCCCATGTTGCAGCTGGTGTATTTGCAAGATATATGTGCACACCTACAGGCTGTGACAATCATGTTCCTCATCCATCGGTATGTGGAAGGCTTTATATGGATGTATTTCTTCATCAGGGTCCCAGTTGCACATGTATTTTGCCATTAATGTCTTAGCAAGTGTCTTTCTACATGTTGCTGATAAATGAGCACATGCACCTCCTGTCAGAGGCCTCACTTACATCCATTATTATGTATTTGGCTTTGTAGTGGTGTACTATTGCACCAGAGTCCCAGGAACACCGCCATATTTTCCATTAAGTTTTATTAAGGTTTGCGCGGAGTGGCACACTGAGAGCCCATGTTAAAATGTGTTTAGTTATTGTTACAGGCAATTAGTATGTTTTTTTAAAGCACCTATTTTAAGTAAGAGTTGTAGGGAGTGGCAGGTTAATGCACTGGTCTGCAGGTATGATGGTCTTGAGTTTGAAACATGGGACAGGTGCTTATTTTGTAAATGTAATAGAATGTCAAGGACACATATAATCAATATCCAGCTGAGCTTTGAGAAACTGCATGACATGATGTGCCACACAGCATTGCGTTAAAAAAAATATAAAGAAAAGAAAAATGAGGAGATAGGAAAGTGGTGAAATGGGGTGCAAGCAGTGGGAAAAACATAATGGAAGGCAGGTAGGGATGTGCAGAAAAGGTGTAGGAAAGAACTGTAGCTATCCATTTCTTGTACAGCAGCAACTGTGCACTTTGACAAAATATGTACATGGATTTGATCTCTCACCCACAGAGAGAAGGGTGAAGACAACATAACTGTGTTGTCAAGCCATTTTGTCCAAATTAGTTGTGTTCAGTAGACATGTGGGTGAAATGAAGATCTATGTATTGGGCAATATTTTTAGGGACAGGTGCCCATTTTTTAAGGTGTGAGTGTAATTTTGGGGAAGGGAGATAGGTACATGGGGAAGAGGTAAGTTGGGTAGGTGAGGATGCATTTGCAGACAGACAAGGCAGATAAGACAGCAGACAGGGGCAGTGTGTAACACACAAGGTGGCTGAACACCTTGGAGAGGGAGGGTGTTGTGGAATTCAAGTCCCACGTGCCTTCAGACAGCAGGAATGTGACTCACATCCCCACCCATGGAACTGTCGTCATTGCTCCTTCACTGCCCAAGGGTGGCTATGCTGGAGGCTGGGCACTGGGGTAAGGCTGGCCCACCAGTTCAGCTAGCATGCCCTCAATCCAGCAGAGGTGGCAGTCAAACCCACTGTACACTATTCTGCGCACCAAGGCCGGCAGCTCATCCTGGGTGACAACACCCTCTCCGTCACCATACTAGGTGGGGGCCAGGCCCCATTCTGTGAGACGGTACTACCTGATGCCACAGGTAGTGCAGGGGCAGCAGAGGTAGCACCACTGGTCTGGGTCCCAGATGTGCCAGGACCTGGTGCTGTGGCCAGTTGAAGCAAGGTAGGGGAATCAGCTGGAACTGGCCTACCTTGACGTGCTGTAGTGATAGCAGTAGGTTAAGGTTAGTAATAACCAAACCATTGTTAGTATTAACAGAAAGGAAAATTATTTTAATTCATAAAAATACATATTAATATATAGTATTCGTAACACAGCAGTAAATAACTTAAAAGTCAGCATGGTAACAGCATGCTAGTAAGAAGTAAGCCATAAGAGCAACAAAATTGTTTAGCAAAGTATGTTAATAGTGAATCATAATGATACATAACAATATTACATCACATTTTGCAAAAATATAGTTAGTTTAACAACATATGTTAATATTAAATAATAATAATAAATAACAATAATAAATAAATGAAGACAAGGGATGAGGATAGAGAAAAACATTCCATTAGTGGCATTGCAGATTATATCCCTGAAAACAGTATTAATAAATACTCTACAGGTGTGTCATGTCTATCTGTTAGCATGGGTCAGTACGGGCCAAGCAATGACAAATGCAGGTACACAACTACAAAGAACAGTTTCACATAATGTGGACTTATATAACTACCAAGATGTTCTGTAAGCGGATTTGGTAATACATTGCATTCCAGGTACTCTTTCTCTGGGAATCCTGTGACAGTCGGATTAGACAGTTTTAATTACGTTACAAGAAATCTTGACACTTGAGAGGCATGTTTGTGTACAGTACATAGTTGGGATGCATGGCGATAGAACCCAATAGCTGTGACTGCAGGGGACTTCTGCAAATAATGTAATAATTGACTGCAGCAACTTAGTATAGACATGCAAGGAATGCAGACATACTGCAAATAAACAGATTTATTTATGAATCACCAATGCTGGTGAACACTTTCTTGCTATTGATTTTAAAGTTCTGTGAAATCTAAACAAGATATCTGCTTATAATATGGGCTACCTCACCCATATACCTTTTGTTACTGGGGAGAGAGAACATGTGAACATTACGTGACTGATCCTGAAAATGTAGTGCTACACTCCATTGAATATGACCCCAGGACTGTATGTGGAAAAATATACTGTGTATAAGGCATTTAACCGACTGAGCTACTGAGTTAGTGCCGACTACCAAGTGACTGATACTGGCTTACAGATAACCTGGAACCATACTATGAGCTGAGCAGTACAAGTTACAGGACATTCTTCTTGTATTCTAGAACTATTACAGTGTTATAATTGCCTGAAGTGACTGTAGAATGTACATGCATGGAATACAACCGTATTGCATATATTAATACAGCTTTATTTTAGAATCAGCAATGCTGGTTAACTCTTTTTATTGGTATTGATTTGAAATATCTGTGAAGTCCACTCACAATATCTATCCATGGAGTGGGATACCTCACCCATATACCTTTATTACATGAAGTAGGAGGAACAGAGCATTATGTGACCAATATTGGCCTGGACACAGCCGTGGACAGTACTATGAGTTAAGAAATAGAGTTTGCAGGCCATTGGTTTTGTATTCTGCAGCTATTACAGTGTTACACTTGACTGTAGCAATGTTACCATAGAAAATCAATGCATACAGCTCTACTGCAATGGTTATGACAACACAATCCTGCTGTACACCATTTTGCTTGGTGTTATTGGTGTGAAGGTTTCCAGCCCAGCCAGATAGAATTTTGTAAATAAGTCTATGTCATTCTAAATATTAATATGATCCATAGGCTTGTCTACAAATGTAACTTACCTGTATGTTATATGCTGAGCTTCAAAAATGTAACCACAGTGCACCCTGCTGGAAAAGAGCAGAAATGTATATGGACTATATGCCTGTGCAAATGTATGTTTTCATAGTAGAAACTGGGACATACAAAGTTAACTTGAAAACTCTGAGAAAATAAGTAAAGAGTTTTATGATTGTGTTTACCACAGCTTGAAGACAGAACGTCTACAGATAGAGTTTCTTTCTATTGTCTTAAGACAGAAATAATTACTAGGTTTAAAATGTAAAAGTGTTAATTGTTTTATGACTTCCAGTTTCAGGCAAGCTTCTAAGAGATAAATGCCGGCTTCTAAGAGATAAGTATTTTTCATAGAGACATATTAAATTCTGTTAGTATTTATTTAGCCTGGGGACTAGTGCCAGGTGTCAAACAGTGATGTCATCTAGCTGACCAGCAGTAATGTGCATTATTAATTTAAGAACTATGTCAGAGAAGAAGTCTGGGCATTTCATATTTGTCTCTGGACCTGTAAACATGCATTCAGAACTTGTATTTGTTTTGCTGTGTAAGTAAGACTTAGATCAAAGTATTTTTCTTAGAGATAAGAAAATAGTAAGATCAGTCTAGATGTTTTCTGTATTTATGTGAGACTGTCCTGCAATGTTATTTTAAAGTATTTCCTGTGATTTGAACTCTGCTGTCATTGTATTGAGTTATTGAGTATTGTCTTGTTCTTTTATTATTTATTATTAAATATATTTAAACCTTTAATTATAGCTGGTTTATTAAAATATTTAAGCTCTTAGGATACTTGCATATGTATTTTGTAGCACTGTACAGGCCACTCCTAAATAGTCTTCAAGTCTTGGACAAACTTACCATTTGGATAATAGTAACATTGCACAGTAGAATTGGTCACCCTTTGGTAAGGGGCTTATGGTAGTTGATAAGAGTGGTGACAGCTTGTACTACCTTATAGTCTGGGTAGGAGGGGGTATAGCTAGTGAACCTGTTCCAGCTTTCCCCTGGAGTGTCCGTATGTTTGTATATAAATCAAATCTCAAAGTGTGTGTGTGTGTGTGTGTGTGTGTGTGTGTGTGTGTGTGTGTGTGTGTGTGTGTGTGTGTGTGTGTGTGTGTGTGTGTGTGTGAGCTACTTGAGCAAGGACATGAAGAGCTTGTTGAACAGAGAGGGTGCTGGAGGTCTTGGCTTGACCACTCGGCTGAGATCTTAACACTATAGCTGTGTCAGTGGGAGTCTTATTGATGATCTGGAGAAAAAGGCAGAAACCAGCCCCAGACTGACTGTGATCTCTGTGTGCTCTTAAGGGAAATTATACTTTGCTGTGTGTGTACTTTTCATCCTCCCAATGTGCACGTCCCTCACTGGTGTTAGTGGTGAGGATTTTATTTTTATTTATTTTATTTATTTTACATTTGTTTACCAGGAAGGTCCGACTGGACACAGGTCCATTTTCAGCGGAGGCCCGGGGAGAAAAGCTCCAAGTATAGCAAAATACATTACAATACACTACAATACAATATAATACCATACAGTGTTGTACAAAAACAGTGGCTGAATGTTCACTAAGGTTCAATAGTAGTAGAATATAATACAGTGATAAACTTATTTACAAGATATGGTAAGGTTGAGCATTCTTAGCAAACAGTATAGTAGAATATAATACAATGAAAAACTTATTCACAGGGTAAAACATAAAGTAGCTTGATATAGTTGAGCATACTTAGCAAACTGTATAAAAAAATTAACATTGCTGACTAATTGAGGGATTGTATAAGCTAACCTGGGGGGTGACAAGGACATAGCCATTTCTTTAAATAGTGTGTTTTGAGAAGTTTTTTGAACTGGTTAGTAGAGGCTATAGAAGTGAAGTGCTCTGGGAGAGAATTCCAGCATCTGGCAATGGAGCAGGCAAGGAAAGATTTGCCAGATTCATTTTTGTGTTTGATGACATTTAAGTGGTTCATGTGTGCAGATCTTAAGTTTCTTGAGGGTTTGTAGGGGCTGATTAGTTTTTTCAGGGCAGGGATTTTGTCAGGATGGTAGTAGAGCTTATGTGTGATTGTTAGTTGGTTGTGTAGGAGCAGCTGTGGAAACTCTGGCCAGTTCAGTTGCTCAAGGGCTAGGCAATGATGGGACCTATGGGTGGCCTCGGTAGCGAACTTGGCAATCTTGTTGTAGCAAGATACCATCTTGGAGAGTTCTGTTTGGTGTAGGTTAGTTAAGACAGGGGAGGCATAAAGGAGGACAGATAGTAGATGGGTTCTAGCAATGGTGGCTTTGGTATGTTCGGTCATGTATTGGTGGTTCCTCTAGGGGAGGCCCATCTTTTTGTTGACCTTTTTGATTGTTTGGGCGATATGGAAGACAAATTTCAGATTACTGTCAATTTCAATGCCTAGGAGTTTAGTGTGTGAAGTTGGGGTGATAAGTGTTTTATCTTTAGATTTTATGATGAAACTATTATCTATGGGAGGAGATCTACCAGGGTAAAAGAGAATGAGTTTGTTTTTTTAGGATTGAGTATAAGCTTGAAGTTAGTGAACCATTCTTTAGCTAAGGTAAAGTTTTTTTGGGTTATGGTTTTTAGATTGTTCAGGGTGGGTGCGGTGCATATGAGAGTGGTGTCATCTGCATATTGCACTATAGAGGCAGAGAGTGAAGATGATGCTATTTGGTTAGTAAATATTGAAAATAGTAATGGACCGAGGATGGACACTTGTGGGACATCTAGAGTTACTGGCAGTAAGGGGGACAGTTGGTTCGGCCATAGGATTGCCTGTTGACGGTTAGATAAGTAGTTACTAAACCAGAATATGGTAGAGGAGCTTATGTTAAGGGTAGCGAGGGTATTCAGGAGCATCTTATGGTTGACCATATCAAAGGCCTTGGATAGGACTAAGAATATGGAGGATACTAGCAGACCATTGTTTCTGTGGTTATTGACAATGTTGGAAAATGAGAGCATAGCTGAGGTTGTGCTATAGGAAGGTCTAAAGCCATGCTGGGATGAGGATAGTGGGTTATGTTTTAGGAAGTAGTGCAGAAGCTGGGAATGGACTATTCTCTGTAATATTTTTGATAGGGGTGATAAAATTGCTATAAGACGATAGTTTGTGAGTTCATGGGATTGGCCACCTTTATGCAAAGGTATAATGTGAGATATTTTCCAAGAGTGGGGTATTTTGCATTCTGTAATTGCTCTGTTAATGAGTTTGGACACAGGATAGGATATAGCTTCTGCAGTAATCTGTAGGAATTCTGCAGGTAGGTCATCAGCTGCTGGTGTTGTTGGTTAAAGGTTTTTGAGGAGCTTAGCAATTGTATTAGTAGCAACTGGGTACAGGGAGAAACTGGGTTGGGTATTATCTGCATTGGAAAGGATGGGGTTGCTGATGTGGGGTTGTTGTTAGTGGTTTGGGTATTGGCAAGGGCTTGGATTGTATCAGTGAAGTATTTGTCAAATTGAGTGGGGATGTTGTCTAGGTTATTTGGTAACACAGGGGAAGGAGTGGTCATTTTTCCTGGGTGTAGCAGGTTATTTATTGAGGCCCAGAATTTTTGAGGATTGTTGGTGTGTTTTTCCTGTAAAGTCCTATAGTAGTTAGTTTTGTTAAGTTTTGTTAGTCTTTTGGCTTGGTTATGGAGCTCGTGGTATCTCTGATTTAAGACAGGGGTTTTATGTTTGTGAAGTTGCGACCAGGCTTTGTCTCTCTCTTTCATAATGGACCTTGTTTCTTTTGATAGTCATGGTGCATGGTTGGTTTTAATTTTAGTGGTCCTGGGTGGAGCATGGGAGTCTAGGATCTTTAGAAAGGTTGAGTTAAAATACTTAACAGCTTCATCTAGTGATAGTTGTTTTAAGGGTGTCCAGATACAGCTTTTTAGTGAGTTGATTAGATCTTGTACCCTAAAGATTTCTTTGTTACGTATGACCCTGAGTATGGGCTGATTTGGTTGGTGAGACCGGTGTCTAACTATGTATGTTACTTGATGGTCACTCAGACTGTCAGGGAGACAACCTGATTGGTGGGTCTGACTGGGATTGATTAATAATATCTAATCCAGGACTGACTGTCTTTTAGTGGTTTATCTATTCTTGTGGGGGTAGATATGACTTGGGTAAATTCATGGGGGTTAATGTGGGTAGAGGGGTTTTGGTTGGTACAGTCAGACCAATCAATGTTAAAGTCACCTAAGAGTATGGTTTCTTGTGAAAGGGATGAAGCTAACCAATTGAGAAGATTTTCGAGTATGCCAGTATTATTGCCTGGTGAGATGTATCCTCCAGCAATAATAATGTGTTTATTGGAGTTAAATTTTAGTCTGACTAGAATAAGTTCTACGTCATGCACCTCCTGGGAGTTGCATTCAAATTGTTCTATAGAGGTGGCTTTGGAACAGTACTGCCACATCTCCTCCCTTTTTTCCTGTCCTATCTTTGCATATTATATTGTAGCCTGGGGCAGTTATTTCATTCTCATGGTGTTCAGATGTAAGCCATGTTTCTGTTGATACCACAATTTCAGGTTTATATTGGGCTAGTAGGACATGGAGATTTTGTGTTTTATTGAGAATGCTTCTTGCATTTATATTTAGAAGGAGAAAGTATGAGGTAGGTCTTACATACAGAGGATTAAAGTATGTTGAATTAGTACTATTACAGTTTTTGGGTCATGGATTTGGGTGTATGTCACCACAGCATGAAAGTTTTTGGAGTAGGTATAGATAAAGTTTATTTCGTTTATGGAATATTTTCACTAGTTTACGGGATGAGTGGGGTTGAGCTTTGTAGGTTGTATATCTATGTAGACAGGAGGGTGGAAGAGTGGAGGAGGGGTCTTCTGGTGGTAAAGGGGGATGGTTGGGTTTAGTGGGCCTTGTGGAGTCAGTTTGCCATGGAGGGTGTGGTAATGTTAAGTTGTGTGTGGTAGGTGGAGAGGACAGAGAGTAGGAGGAGAGAAGAGAGGGTTAATGTGAGAAGGAGAGACTCTGGAAGGTGGGTGTTGAGGGCAGGGGGCATATTGATTTGTTGTGGGAGTGACTGGGTGTGGATATGAGTGTTAATAGTAGTTATCTGAGAGCAGTTGTAGAGGGTATGTTAGCTTGTATTGGAGTGGGGGATGATGGGTATGTTTTGATTGGATAATTGGAAGTGAGGAGTGGTTGGGGGTGTGATATATGACTATAAATGTAATTGATGTAGGGGTGGGTGGGAATGGGGGGAGGGAAGGGGAGTGAAGTGAGCATAGCAAATGGAGCGGGTCAGCACCATCCAAGAAAAGCAGGTCAAGAAAAACAATCAGCAAGAGAGGTTAGTGAAGTTGAATAGGGACATCTGTATTGAAAAAAAACACTATATTGATAGTACTCTGAAGGAATATGAAGATAGTTAGTTTGTCCCTTTCAAGCTGATAGTTGTTTTAAATGCAGGCTTTACTGTTTAAAACATTATTCTTTGTAAGGATGCCTGTAAGTGTGGTGCCAGTGGGTATCTATAGGGATGTTATAACTTAGGGAAAGGACAGTGTACAGGATAGTACCACTGTTTGGGTGTATGCACATGTCTCTGAGGGAAAGATATGGTCTGAGAGCATGAAGGTGAGTCAGAGAGGTAGGTGGGAGAATTAGTAGGGTTATATAGAGGAAAGAGACTGAGGAGTTATGTAGTAGGAAGATGGCTCTGGCAGAATAGAGATAGTGAGCTAATTTTATAGGTCTTTGGGGAATATTGAGAGAGCAGTGTGGGGGCGGGTTGTAGCTGACCAGAAACCACTTTGGTGGAAGGCAGAAGAAAGACAATCACAGGATTAAGAATAAAGTACTGGTGCACCTACACTGAGTTTAGGGTAAGTGTTGCTGGGAGGGATTCCACCTATGAGCAGGGCTCAGTGAGGGAGTAGATGGTCTTTCTGGGTGGATATTAGTCTTTGAGTCATTCTAGTGAGGCAAGGGTCCTGTAAAAGAGAGATATACATAGAAGGTAAGGGTTAGGCAAACAATGGCAGAGCTGGCCAAGAGATATAGGACAGTAATAGGTAGGAGGTTGGTTAGAGGAAGTGATAGTAATGTCAGAGCTAGAGTGGAATGCCATGATATTAATGTCAGAGAGAAGGACATGGAGTAGGAGTAGGAAAGGAGCTTAGACTGCTTGTTATAAGGAAAGGGAAAGGAGAGGGTAAGAGAGCCAAACTTGGCTAAGGTAGGAGTGTGGGAGAGGGAGCGCAGAGAAAAGGAACAGACAGGTGGAGAATATATGTAGGAAAGGAGGATAGGTTCAGTCAGAGGGTTTAAGTTGAAGGAAACTACTACTTCGAGTTCATTGGTTAGTGATACATTGAGTCAGTTTCAGCAAAAATAGGTGGAAGATGCAATTAACACTGATTATTAGGTAAAAAAAACTGTCACAGTTCAGCTATTAAGGTTATAGCAGTACAGTTTCATTTAGTTCAGTGCAGTTATAGTAAAGAATGCTGACAACAGATACGGTATAGTCACAATCAGTAGACCTAACTAAAATATCAGTTTCATTTAGTGCAGTAGATATAGAATGAGTAACAATTCTAGCTTGTTCAGTGCAGTTATAACAACTATAAAGATATTTAACACAGTGAAGGCACAGTTAACAAGCACATCTAGAATAAGCAGTTCCGTTTAGGACAGTAGATATAAAATGGGTAGCAGTTACATTCAGCACAGAGGAGCTATTTACTATGCACGTTAACAGATAAGGTATTTAATCAATGGCACTATTTGCTATGAACGCTGTTAACAAGTAGTGCCTAATTTTCAGTGAGCACATGGGTACATGGTATACTGCGGTGGTGGTGCTGCGGTAGCGTTGTCGCCTCACAGTAAGACGTTGTCCTGTTCGATTCTCAGCTAGAGCATCTTCTATGTGGAGACATGCTTGAATGGGAGTACCTTCATTGAAGGTTGTGCGTCAGGGCCAGCAACTCGGCACATAAAAATCTACTACCAATCATTAGCAGACCGGAGTTCCGCTGTGGCAACCCCTAACTGGGAAAAGCCAAAAGACACAACAACATGGGTACATGGTCAACTTGGGTTTAGGGCCTCAGCAGGTTAATGCCAAGGAATATGGTTTCATCTCACAGACTATTTGGATTCAAGCACATATAGCTTGATTTCTAACAGTCCCCCACAGGCATAGCTTTTACAATAATTCCCGTTTCAAATTATAAGTTCATATAACAAGGTTGAAAGTCTTCTTTTCTTTTCCTTACCAGAAATAAGTAGGCACAACAAACTTTAACATTTGTAATCAGAAATAAGGAGAGTGAAGCAAATCATTACATTTGGAAGTTAGGGACAATGCTCAAGGAATAGATAAGGCACAACAAACTTTAGCGTTTGTGAGCAAGCTACACAACTAGGACCCAGCATAAGGCAAAACAAGGCACAGAAGTAAGGAGAGCAAAGCAAATGATAACGCTTGGAAGCATGTGACTTGCTTTACAATGCTCAATGAATAAGTAAGGCACAAACAAACTTTAAAGTTTGTGAGCAAGCTACACAACTGGGACTCAGCATAAGGCAAAACAAGGCAAAGCCGGTATGATGATACACATCTAGCACGGTTGTATCCTAATACCCACACAACATTTATATGACATGCTAGTTAGAGTGTGCATTCAACAGGCTAATCCAGCGATTAAATTATGCACAAAAGCCAGCGACACATCCAGTTTGTACAGGCACTATGTTCCACTGTGAATAGAGTCTTAGATAACCACTTTCTGCAGTCACTAGTAAAGCATTTTAACACTATGAAGTATACAGCCAGTAACTAGGAAATTACATAATTATTGCCATCTATGGTACATTCCAGGTATATATAGCATCAAATGTTCATTCTGATAATACATTGCTGCCCACTGTCTTCTGAGCTTACCTGGTCAGTGTACACACCACTCAGCGGTAAGGGGCCAAGAGTAACAGGAGAAAATGGTGCAGGATCCTAAGTGTGGTAGTTAACTGCCACAGAGGATCATGGGAGGTATGCCGTAAAGAGCCCACATTATAGTGGTTAAACGTGTAAGAGCAGTGGGGGTTGCTTACGGAGCACCGTCCAAGAGAAGCAGGTCAGGAAAAACAATCAGCAAGAGAGGTTAGTGAAGTTGAATAGGGGCATCTGTATTGAAAAAAACACTATATTGATAGTACTCTGAAGGAATATTAAGATAGTTAGTTTGTCCCTTTCAAGCTGATTGTTGTTTTAAATGCAGGCTTTACTGTTTAAAACGTTATTCTTTGTAAGGATGTCTGTAAGTGTGGTGCCAGCCGGTATCTATAGGGATGATATAACTTAGAGAAAGGACAGTGTACAGGATAGTACCACTGTTTGGATGTATGTACAGGTCTCTGAGGGAAATATTTGGTCTGAGAGCATGAAGGTGAGTCAGATAGGTAGGTGGGAGAATTTGTAGGGTTATATAGAGGAAAGAGACTGAGGAGTTATGCAGTAGGAAGATGGCCCTGGCAGAATAGAGATAATGAGGTAATTTTGTAGGTCTTTGGGGAATATTGAGAGAGCAGTTGGGGTGGGTGGGTTGCAATGGTGAGTTGTAGCTGACCAGGAACTGCTTTGGTGGAAGGCAGAAGAAAGAAAATCACAGGATTAAGAATAAAATACTGGTGCACCTGCACTGGGTTTAGGGTAACTGTTGCTGGGAGGGATTCCACCAATGAGCAGGGTTCAGTGAGGGAGTAGATGGTCTTTCTGGGTGGATATTAGTCTTTGAGGCACTCTAGCAAGGCAAGGGTCACTGAGTTTAGGGTAACTATTGTTGGGAGGGATTCCACCGATGAGCAGGGTTCAGTGAGGGAGTACATGGTCTTTCTGGGTGGATATTAGTCTTTGAGGCACTCTAGCGAGGCAAGGGTCACTGAGTTTAGGGTAACTGTTGCCGGGAAGGATTCCACCGATGAACAGGGTTCAGTGAGGGAGTAGATGGTCTTTCTGGGTGGATATTAGTCTTTGAGGCACTCTAGCGAGTCAAGGGTCCTGGTCAGCGTACGCACCACTCAGTGGTAAGGGGCCAAGAGTAACCTCTTTTGAGGCTTGAGGCTCCTTGATTACTGGGCCAGTGCAGGGGCATCACATATTTATTATTTGGCAGTGGTGGGATAGCCACATCACATACGAATTGTTTGAGTGTGTTGAGATAGCTACATCACATATTAGTGGTGTGGATATTTAATTCCTGTAGCTTGTATACAATGATCAGTGAAGGTGTTTATACTTTTAATCAGCCACGCAGTGAACATTCAGAGTTCATAGCACAATTGTTTTATTTTTTTTTTTTTAGCTTAGTTAGGGAGAGCAGGCAAGCATGTCAGCAGAGGAGTTTCAAGGAGCCAGTTGTCTGAGATTTGCCAGGTTAAAGGACTGGTGCATGCCAACCTGACTAAAGCAGACATGATTGCAGCTTTAGTCACACCTGCATCAGAGAACAGCAACCAGGAGAACAATCAGACTGGCTGTGGAGATGTACAACTCTCAGAAAAAAGACAGCTCAACCTTTGCACAGAGGACTTAAAAATCCATCTGGAGTTAAAGAGATTTGTGTTAGAGGCCAAGCATTTGGAAATAGAACCAGGAGAGAGACTGAGATATCTGCAGGCTGAGGAGAATAAGAAACTGCTACGTCTGGGAGCTGAGGAGAAGGAGAGGGAGAGGCAACATGAGAAGGAGATGTTGACTCCTTTCCAGAGTCACAGAGGTAATGGGGAAGGGAGTAACTGAACCCCAGAGGCAACACAGGTCGGTAAATTTCTTCCACAATTCACAGCGCGGGATACTTTTAATAGTTTCATTCATATGTTTGAGAGGGTATGTAAACAGTATAACGTTGACCAAGGGCTCTGGGTATAGTTCCTAACCCCCTTACTCCATGGTAAAGTTGGAATTGTTCTGTCCAAACTGTCTGATAATGATTGTTTAAATTATAATGTTGCAAAGAATTGTTTGCTAGAATTTTTTAAGTTTACACCTGAAGCTTATAGGAAAAAGTTTCATGAGCATAGACACAAGACAGATGAAAGTGTGTGTGAATATGTTGCTGAACTAAGCACTTATTTGCATAGGTGAGTGATTGGATGGCAGGTCACCACATTTGAAAGGCTAACAGACATTTTGTTGAGAGAACAAGCCCTTAGCACTTTGCCTGAGGACATCAGAATCTGGTTAGCTGATAGACAATGTGCTACTGTAGATGAAATGAATCCTACACTTAGCAAGCAGGGCATCACTGCACAGGAAAGGGACCCACAGTGTTGCTCATGGGTCTAAGGGAACCCATGGTGGACAGCCTTGACTACCCCAACAGAATCTATCAGTAGCAGAGGAAACCACTAGTCCAGATACACGTACAGGACCTGGGGTTAAATGTTTCAAATGCAACCAGTGGGGCCCTGTAGCATATAGATATCCATGGAGGCAAGGTGGGGAACAAAATGTGGGAGAGCTAGTAAGTGGGAATGAGAAAATGCCAACAATAGGTTGTCTTGAGACAACAAGTGTACCAAACTACCATCCTGCAGATGTCCTGATAGGGAAGGATTTTGATAATGTAGTACCATATGTTCATGCAGTTACATGGAGTCAGGCTTGGAGACAAGCATGTGGGTCTGATAGCCTGGGGGAGACTCAAACAGACCGCACACTTGCAGCCAGGACTGGTGAGGTGGTTACTTCAGGGAGGGAGCTACCCTGTAGCAGTGAGACTGAAGGTGAGCCACAACTGGTGTTGATACTGATGTTCCCTTGGACAGAGTGACTGCAAGGGCAGAAGTGAGTAGTAGTACCCAGGCCGACAGTGAGGCAGAGGATACCAGACTTCCTGTGGAAGGGAGCTGGGAAGGGTTACAAAGAGAGAGCTGAGACAGGCTCAGCTCTTAGACCCTACATTACAAGGCCTGAGGAAGGTAGATAATGAGGCACCTGATTTTCAAGGGAAAGGGGAATATGTATACTGGGATAAAGGGTTGCTGTATAGAGAGTGGACCTCTGAGGGATGGCTAGAAGGTGAGAGAATAGAGCAGTTGGTAGTGCTCAGAGCCTACCATCTGGCACTTCTAGCCATAGCCCATGATATTCCCTTCACAGGTCATATGGGCATAAAACAAATAAAGGGACGTATTATGCAGAACTTCTATTGGCCTAGGATTTCCAGATATGTAACAGGGTACTGCAGAACCTGTGGGCAGTGCCAAAAGGTAGGCAAGACAGGAGACAAGGTGACAGTTCCTTTGATGCCTTTGCCTGTGATTGAGGAACCATTTCAGAGGGTAGCTATGGATATTGTGAGGCCTCTATTTACCCCAAGTTTCACAGGGAAAAGTATGTCCTAGTGGTAGTAGATTATGCTACCAGCTACCCAGAGGCAGTGACTCTGTCATCCACTGAGGCAGAAAAGGTGCCAGATGCTTTTTTAGAGATTTTCAGCAGTGTAGGTTTCCCAAAAGAAATACTGACTGACAGAGGTGCCAATTTCATGTCAGACCTGCTGACTTGTCTGTAGAGCCTACGATCCTGAGACTAATGGTCTTGTTGAGAGGTTAAACTCTACACTCAAGACAATGCTATGGGCATTTGCAGACCAGTTTAAGTGGGAGTGGGACAAATATTTGCCCCATCTGTTGTTTGTTTACAGAGAGGTTCCCCAGAAATCCACAGGTTTTTCACCCTTTGAATTGTTGTATTGGCATAGGGTGAGGGGATCTCTAGATTTAAAATGAAATGAGTAGGAGGGTGACGGAAAATGCAACAAGGAGTCTGTTGTGGCATATGTCCTAAACCTCAGGACAGAGCTCAGGGAACTCATGGGCTTGGCCCAGGGGAATCTGGCAGAAACTCAACAGCAGAAAATGGTCTGGTATGACAGGAATGCTTGAGTTAGACAGTATGACGTTGGGCATCAGGTAATGTTTCTCATTCCTGTCAGACACAACAAGCTGTAGGCAGCTTGGGAGGGACCCTACAAGGTGGTAAGGATGGTCATTGATTTTAACTACATGGTGGAGCTGTGAGGAATGAGGCAGGGGTACAAATTGTACCATTTTAGCATGATGAAAACTTACCATGACAGGGATGCCCTTGTGATGAGTATTTGCAGTGGATTGCAGGAGGAGTCTTAGGGAGATCTGGTGAAGGATCTTTTCAGTGAGGTTCAGACTGGCACCTCAGTGGAAGGGGTAGCAATGCCCCAGCAGCTATCTCCTACCCAGGTTCAAGAAATCCGAGCAGTGCTACAGGAGTTTAGGGACATGTTCACTGAGAAACCAGGGTGCACCCACCTGGTGCAGCACAATGTGGATAGAGGACTCCAAAGTCCTATTAAGCGGGCCCCTTATAGGGTGGCTGAGAGAGTCAAACATACTCTGAGTGAGGAGATACAGGAAATGTTGGAACTAAGGGTAATCCAGGAGTCCAGCACTCACTGGGCCTCTCCAGTGGTGCTGGTACCAAAGAAAGATGCCAGCACCAGGTTCTGTGTGGACTACAGGAAATTAAATAGTCACACAGAGTCAGATTTACCCCATGCCTAGTACAGATGAAGCCCTAGAGCAGCTGGGTGGGGCTAAATAACTTACCACCATTGATCTTACCAAGGGTTACAGGTGGGTACCTTTAACTCCCAGTGCTAAAGAGAGGTCAGCCTTTGTGACTCATTTTGGCTTGTATGAGTTCACAAAGATGCCCTTTGGGATGAAAAATTTCCCAGCGAGTTTCCAGCAGCTGGTAGATCATATTCTAGCAGGAGATTTTGACCTTGCTTATCTAGATGATATTGCCATCTACAGCCATTCATGACAAGAGCACCTTCAGCATGTATTGGAGGTGCTGGGCAGACTACAGACAGCAGGGTTGACCATTAAGCCCAGCTAATGTCAGGTGGGTATGGCTGAGGTCTCCTACCTAAGAGATAGAGTGCGGAGTGGTAAGATCAGGCCACAATCACCAAAGTGGAAGACATTTAGGCATGGCCTGCAGCTGTTACCAAAAAGCAGGTGTGGACATTTTTAGGGACAGCAGAGTACTGCAGAAAGTTTGTCCCCAGTTATAGTACTATTGCTGCTCCCCTCACAGACCTGACAAGGAAAAACAAGCCAGATAAGGTAGTGTGAGCCCCAGCATCTGAGCAGGAATTCCAGAAGCTTAAATAAGGTTTGGGAAGACCCCCTGTGTTAGCCAGTCCAGATTACAGCAAAGAATTGGTTGTGTAGGTGGATGCTTCAAACCATAGGGTGGGGGCTGTACTTAGCCAGATTTCTTCAGAAGTGGGAGGGCACCCAGTGGTTTATCTCAGTCACAGGCTCCAACCCAGAGAGGAATGCTCTGCAACTGTAGAAAAGGCATGTCTAGCCAAAGTGTGGGCACTGCAGAAACTTCAACCTTATCTGTAAGGAAGAAAAGTCACTGTAGTTATAGATCACAATCCCTTAACATGGCTACATCAAGCCAGCCAGCAAAACGCCAAGTTGCTAAGGTGGAGCCTAGGGTTGAACCATATGATATAACAGTGCAGCACTGCAGTGGGGTTATCAATGCCAATGCAGATGGGATCTCAAGACAGCAAATGGTGTAAGGTATTCCCAGAAAGACTCAACCCTCTCAAGCAATGTTTCTCAAGGGTCACTTGAAAAACTAGTTTGGGTTTTTTTTTGGGGGGGGGATGTGAAAGCTGCTAGCCCAGTTAGCTAGAATTTTGTAAATAATTCTATGTCATTGTAAATATTAATATGATCCATAGGCTTGTCTACAAATGTAAGTAACCTGTATGTTATGTGCTGAGCTTCAAAAATGTAACCACAGTGCACCCTGCTGGAAATGACAAGAAATGTATATGGACTATATGCCCATGCAAATGTATGTTTTCACAGTAGAAACTGGGACGTACAGAGTTAACTTGCAAAATCTTAGAAAATAAGTAAATAGTTTTACGATTGTGTTTACCACAGGTAGAAGACAGAATGTCTACAGCTAGAGTTTATTTCAATTGTCTTAAGACAGAAATAATTGTTAGGTTTAAAATGTAAAAATGTTAATTGTTTCATGACTTCCAGTTGCAGGCAAACTTCTAAGAGATAAGTGCCAGCTTCTAAGAGATAAGTATTTTTCATAGAGACATGTTAAATTATGTTGGCATCTGTTTAGCCTGTGAACAAGAGGCAGGTGTGAAATAGTGATGTCATCTAGCTAGCCCAGCAGTAATGTGCATTATTAATTTAAGAAATATCTCAGAGAGAAAGTCTCTGCAATTTTTATTTGTCTCTGGATCTGTAAACATCCATTCAGCACTTATATTTGCTTTGATCTGTTAAGTAAGACTTAGGTCATAGTAATTCTCTTAGAGATAGCTAGGAAAATAGAAAGGTCAGTCTAGATGTTTTCTGTATTTATGTTAGACTGTCCTGCAATGTTATTTTAAAGTGTTTCCTGTGAGTCTGAACTCTGTTGTCACTGTATTGAGTTATCGAGTATTGTCTTGTTCTTTTATTATTTATTATTAAATATTTTTAAACCTTTTAAATGTGGCTGGTTTATTAAAGATATTTAAGCGCTTAGAGTACTTGCTTTTATATTTATTTGTGTACAACCGCAGCCAAATCCCTAAATAGCTCTGGGACACACTTACCATTTGGATAATAGTAACATTGCACAGAAACAGAATAATACTTGGTGAAGGGGGGGCGTAGCTGATAAGAGTGGTTGGGTGGGAGGTAGGCAGTACTACATTATAGTCTGGGCAGAGGTTTTAGCTTGACCACTTTGGCTGTGATCTTAACCTTATAGCTGTGTGCAGTGGGGTCTTTGGGGATCTGGACTCCTTGATTACTGGGCCAGTGCAGGGGCATCACAATTGGTGTCGTATTTTTGCTTATTGCACTACAGTTGTTACTGTTCATTTATTGCACTACAGTTTTTGTGTGCATACTTTATTGCAGTAAATGCTTTACTCTTTCTTGCTTATTGCACTACTGTTAGCATAATACATCCATACTTACCACACTCACAGCACAAACTGGCCAGCTGCCTGGCATGGGACTCAATATTATGAGCCCTCTCAGCTGCAGCTGTTGGGAGAGAAGCACACCATTATGTATACCAGTTTTGCAGACATTCAGCTTGCATATTTGTAAAACAGACGAAAAATTACTTACATATTTGTGGGGCATTCCCTCTTCTAGCTTCTTGGATGCAGGTGTTGAAAGTTCCCCTCTTTCTCCTCATCAGGTCATCATAATGGTGATGACACTGCTCACCTGTGCAGGTGATACCAATAACACTGGTTAGATCCCTGGACAAATGGTCCCAGGCCTCTGCCTTACACTCCGAGCCCTGGAAACTGCCCTGCAGCAGCCTAGGTTCATGCTTTTTACCAGGTGTCCAACCATGACCCTGGACTCCTGAATATCCCACTTTTGCACTTGAAAGTGTGCAACTTCACCAGCACCACTTGCCATATCAACAGTCAATTAAACTCCAGTGACTGGTGCTGAATTCCCACCTATTGCGCTTAATATAGGCTGTTTTCCCACCCTTACAAGTCATTGAGCAACATTCATAAAAGTGCAGCATTGCTTAGCAGCACAAAAAACAGCTAAGCAGAGCTGAGCAGTGTGAAAACTTGCACACTGTAGCTGCCAGCATGTTTATGCAGTGCTTAGCATTGTTGAGCAAAGATTAGCAGATTGCAGCAGTGCCATATTTCACAATTTTGTTATTAAATTAAACAAAAAGTGCACATTAAATTACACACATGTTTTGTCTGCTGTTGTCTTGAACCCAGTACCTACTACACATAAGGGTGTAATTCTACCCATTTAGCTACTTGGATATTATTAAAGCTACTATCCCTTTACATATACTACTAAGCTACTGGAAACACACATAAACAAACCTATAAATAAATAATTTATTACATCCAATTTCTATTTTTAGATGTCTGGCAGGTGTCAGCTATGTATGTATAAGAGGTGCTTGGCTCTGCAGTGCTCTGTGCCACACCACACAAACAGCAATTACAAAAAAAAAAAATTACAATGGAAAAATAAAATAATTAATTATGATAATTGATTACATCCTGTTTCTATTTTAACACATGTCACAGGTGTCATCTGCCTATATGTAAGCATGGCTTGCCATTGCTGCACACTGCACTGAGCAAAAATGCAGAAAAATAATAAAAAATAAATAAATAAAATGATATAACTTATATGTTACACGTTTATCATAATTCACAGCATTTCAACAGGGGCTGGGTGCATTACAGGGAGCTATACACTGTACATAACATCTGACTAGGCATCCACAGCCCTGGGTAGCCTCTACACATCTTCCTACACTGATACAATATCCCTATTCCTAAGCTCTCCCTCAGCAGAACACCATCGTTAATATGCATGGTGCACTGCTGAGGGGGAACCGTGCACATGTACATTGATACATTCCATGCAGGCTCTACACAGTTCCTACATGGGGACAATCTCCAAAAAGTAATTTATTTTAATAGTAGGATGAGAAGATGAACAAGCAAAGAGAAAGAAGGATACAGTGTGTTAGAGAAAAAAAAACTCAAGAGAGTCACTTGAGAGCAGGAGACAAGTAGTTCATAGGTTCATAGGTTCATAGGTAGGTAGTAGGCTATTGGCCCTGGGGCCTATACAAGCCCAGCCAAAAAGGTACCCTGGCTTTTGCCACCCAAGAAAATTATTTTCCTGTGCCACTGTTGAGCAGAGCCACAGAGGTGATCCCTAGGGTGAATTTCCTATTTCCCATCCAATCATCAAGATTTTTCTTCAAGAGTGCTAATGAGGAGCTTTGTTTGATATAGATAGGTAGTTTATTCCAGAGTATGGGAAGTCTCTGGGACAGGAATCTATCCCTCCGGCATGTTCTGCTTATTGTGGTGACAAGGTTTAGGTCCCTGGAGCATGTGGAGCATGTCCAACAGCTCTGGGTTTGACATAGCTTTGTATATTAGACAGAGATCACCTCTGAGTAGGCGATATGCAACGGAGTAAAGCTGGAGTTTTTTTGAGACGATCTGCATAGGGCATCTGTTTGAGGCCGGTAATCCTCTTTGTGAGGTATTTCTGTGGCCTTTCCTGTTGTTGTAGATGTCATGTGAGGTACATACCAAAAGGGGCATTGTACTTTATAATGGGTCTAATGAGTGATGAGTAGAGGAACAATGACCTCTTTTTCTGGATGAGAAACCTTTTATCTTTTTTGAGGTGTGCCACGTAGAAGGATTTCCTGACTACTGTGGCAATGTGATTATCAAAGGAGAGACTACTGTCCACTTGTGTTTCAAGGTCTCTTATCATACTTTCATTGTTAAGTATACTACCACCTATGTTGTAGTTCATGGGTACAGAGTTTTTACCAAAGGGGATAACAATGCAACTTTTGGCATTGAGCTTGAGGCCATGGCTTTGACACCAGGCATCTGTCTCAGTGAGGCCCTTTTGTAGGATGTCCACATTGTTAGGAGTTTCGATTATGGCTCCTAGTTTGCAGTCATCTGCGAACTTCATCAGCCAAAGACCTTCTGTGTTAGCCTGTACTTCAGAGAAGTAGATGCCAAACAGGAGAGGAGCCAGGACCTAACCCTGTGGTACTCCACTTGTCAGTGGTCTGAAGTCAGATTTGGAGTCTGCTACTTTCACAGTGTGGGTTCTGTCAGTGAGCCAGTTGGCAACCCATCTTGTGACATAGGGATTTACACCTTGTTTAGTGAGTTTATCTATAATTCCAGAGTGGGGGATGGTGTCGAAAGCCTTGGCAAGATCTAGATAGGCTGTGTGAACCACCTTACCCTTGTCTACAGCTTTGGTGACTGCTTCAAAGAAGTCTATCAGGTTTAGGAGACATGATCTGCCTTTTACAAACCCTAACTGGGTGGGGTCCAGAGTTTGGAGATTACCAACGTCTTTGTTTATAACTTCCATGGTGATACATTACATGGCCTTGCAGACCAGGCTCGTCAGGCTATTTGGGCGGTAGCTCCCGGGATCCATGGTGGCTCCCCCCCTTGTGGAGTGGGATAACCATTGCTGTGCGCCATTCAGCAGGCACAAAGCCTGAGGTGAGGCTATGATTGAATATGGTACTTAGGTGGGGTGCCAGTTTGTTCTGTAGTTCATGTAGAACGCAGCCTGGGATGTTGCCTGGTCCCATGGATGCTGTGTTCTTGGCTTTGGAGAGTGTGGTTTTTACCTGTGCAGCCATGATTACAGGAACTTTGCATTCTTCCGGTATAGAGATGGGCTCTTAAGGGCGTGAGTGGGGGGTAAAGTTAGCACTGAACCTATCTGCCAGGATGTTGGCAATATCAGCTGGGTCTGTATATTTAGTGCCATTGTGCTGTAACTCAGAGCAGATCTGAGTGTTGCCATTGAGACTCTTGACATAGCTATATAATGCTTTGTGGTTGTCTTTAGAATCAGTGACGATTTTGTTTTCATAACTAGCTTTGGAGGATTTTATCAGGGATTGCAGCTTCTTACTGAGATAGTAGTGGTGAGGGAGTTAGCATAATAGTTAGGGAAATAGTAGTGGTGAGGGAGTTAGCATAATAGTTAAGGGTTTACCTCATGCATACACAAGGTACAGGGTTTGAATGTCACCTTTGGCAACAAGTCTAGTCCTTACCTATGAACAGAATAACCCAGTAACACAGTAGGATATTCTGTATGTGAACAGTCATTCAAAACTATAGGAGAACAGAAATGAAGACGACGGAAGGCAGGGAAAAAGTCAGACAATCCATGATCTTACATGACTCTGAGTATGTACAGCACACTAGATGAGCAAAATTTCTCACTGGGATGTGATGTTTCCTTACTCAGTACATTAGCTTCTAGACTCTAATAGAACAAATTTCAACTAAAAAGTATATCTGTTAATATTAATCAGTCTTTAATAGGTACACATTTATATACAATCATAGATTGACAGCTAATCACTATTCACTACCAGTTCAGTGCAAATCTGTGCTTTTCCTTTAAGGTATCAGAAGTAACTAAAGAATGCCCTATGGTTATCCTTAGCTAGGGATGCTAATCTTGATTCACAGTTAGCTTTAGAGGACTTCACAAGGTGTCTTATTTGCTTGTTCAAGCTGAGAATGGTGTGCTTCCAATTCTGAGATTGTTCCTTCTTGCTCTGAGACAGCAATTTTTTTCCTCTTATTATATAACCTGTTTATGACAGATGTCCAGCAGGCAGGCTTGTTTTTTCTTGAGGATCTTGCTTTGGCCCTATCAGGAATGGGTGAGTCAGTACAATTGTATAGACGTTTATAGTATACTTTGCTATATATCCCAGTATAGGTGTCCTTGCCATCAGTGGGGACAAGAGCTTTGAAGCTATTAATGCCTTTTCATAAGAGGCTGTAGTTGGCTTTAGAAATTTTTTTTAGTCTAATGTCTACTGAGGGTGGGGGTCTGATGCTATCATTACTATGAAAGAAACTGATTTATGATCAGACTTCACCAGGGAGGGCCACATACTTGTGGTGGTGCATTGTTCTACCATGTTGGGAAATACCAAGTCTAGAATGTTTGGCCCCTTGTGGAGGTTGAACAAAATGCTCTGCCAGTACGGCAATGCAGGGTTGAACCAACTAGTAACCCAGACACCAATGACCAGCATGTAGGTATAAAAGTCAATCAGTCTTGTGCAAATAAAAATATGTTTATTCCTCAGACCAGTTTCAGCTCACCAGCCTTCTTCAGTGAATCATAAACACACAAAAAACAACATACTACATATTAAATATTCTCCCCCCAGAAACATGACATACATAGTCCATCCCATAATAAAAGGGCAAGAAACCTGCTAAATGTAAAATAAATCCAAAGTACATACTCTTACATACAGTAGTAACACCCATACAAAACAACCTAATGAATATAATAAAAACAACATATAAAAATATGCTTGGTGTGACTTAAAAATATGCTTGGTGTGACTTTATATATGATCATTAAGTCCAGGGGGAAACAGACCCCCCCCCAAATTAATGATCCAATATTTCTCCTTTTTATTGAGTATAGTATGCCAACCCTGTTGATTACTCTGATCCCCAATGATTCTATCTATCATCTTTTGGATGAACTCAAAAATAACCATGATATTGTCATTGCATCTGCAGATAAAGGAGGGGCGATAGTAGCAATGAACATGGATTATTATCTGAATGAGGGTAAGGGACAGTTGTCGAACCCCAAACATTATATGTCTATGCCCCTGGACCCTACACTGAATTTCAAAAAGGAGATTGATACCTTCTTAGGTCAGGCAATTGAAGAAGGTATCATTACTGACACAGTCTGGAATCATCTTACGGTGGTAGACCTACAAAAACAAATTTTGTACCTTTTGCCCAAGATTCATAAATCTCTCACCCACCCTCCAGGCAGCCCAATTGTGTCTGGGATTGGCTCTTTGACAGAACCTTTGTCAGCATTTTTGACAAAATATCTTAAACCTTTGCTTTCTGTAGTTAGGGCCAGAATACAAGACACTACACAGTTTCTTAAAATTATCTCTGACACACAGTTTGAACCTGGATGGTTGATGTGCACGCTTGATGTGAAGGCCCTTTATACAAACATTCCTCATTGGGCAGGTCTCCAAGCATTGCAGTTTTGGTTAGAACACAGCAGTTTATAGCTGGTTGGTTTTAATACATTACTTTTATGTATGACAGAGCATGTACTAACCAAAAATGTTTTTTATTTTCAGGGTGAGTGTTACTGGTGCATCGTTTGCACCTATTTATGCAGATCGGTTTATGGCCTTTTGGGAAGAGCAACTTATTTATGATTCTTCACATAATTTATATTTGGATGAAATAGACATAAGGTGCAGATATCCGGATGATTGTTGGATGGTGTGGAGGGCTGATGCTGAGTATTTGGAGGAGTTTTTACAATATCTTAATGAAAATAAGTGGGGTATTGAGTTTACTGTTAATACCCACAAGGATGTCATTAATTTTGTGGATGTTACTGTATATCGTGATGTGGATAATACTCTGAGTACTAAAGCATTTTGTAAATATCCTCAATACAACAGTTTACTCGATGCCTATAGCCTGCATCCCCAACACACCATCCGTAATATTCCTAAATCTCAGTTTCTGCACATTAAGAGAATCAGCTCTTCGGTGGAGAATTTCGAGTCATCCAAAGTGGATTTGTGTCAGAGGTTCAGAAATAGGGGATATCAGAATATTGATATCTCATTGGCTAGTAACTGGCCCAGTGGCCAGGACAGGGACTCATTGTTGGAATATCAACACACTGCCAATACCCAAACCAGGGACATAGTCAGGTTTGTGACTAGATATGGGCGTAATAGCAATATTGTCAGAAATGTTATTGACACACATTGGAATATTTTATTAAACTTTGGGATCCCATTTATTACATTTCAAACATACTGAGAATGGTGGTGCTGTATATAAACAACTGATGGTGTTAGGTGACCGACTG
The DNA here is from genome assembly GCF_019279795.1 of Protopterus annectens. NCBI lineage: Eukaryota > Metazoa > Chordata > Ceratodontiformes > Protopteridae > Protopterus > Protopterus annectens. The sequence continues at coordinate 442,557,312 of NC_056746.1, read as the reverse complement.
TTAGGTACCTTTCCATGAGGACATTGCAGTTCTTGCCAATTTGTCAGTAAACTCAAACAATTTACTAGTAAAAATACCAGTAAGGTTTATGACTTAAAATTTTTTGGCAACTGTCGCACCAATTGGTTTGTTTATTTAATGTCAGCCAGACCTCCAGTACATTGAGGATAACCAATGCACTTTATCGCCATACTGTTAAACATGTTGATGCTGAATTCCATTTCATGATTATAGATAGAATCATTGGGGATCAGAAACATTGGATCATTAATTTGGGGGGGTCCGTTTCCCCTGAACTTAATGATCATATATAAAGTCACACCAAGTATATTTTTATATGTTGTTTTTATTACATTCATTAGGTTGTTTTGTATGGGTGTTACTACTGTATGTAAGAGTATGTACTTTGGATTTACTTTACATTTAGTAGGTTTCTTGCCCTTTTATTATGGGCTGGACTATGTATGCCACGTTTTTGGGGGGGGAATATTTAAGTATGTAGTATGTTGTTTTTTGTGTGTTTATGATTCACTGAAGAAGGCTGGTGAGCCAAAACCGGTCTGAGGAGTAAACATATTTTTATTTGCACAAGACTGATTGACTTTTATACCTACATGATGGTCATTGGCCCTTGTGGAGGTGCCAGCAATCTGCTCCAAGGCATTTAAGTTATTGAAGTCCAAGAACCTTTAGGTAAGTGTGTTTGTACATGTATAATGTACCCAACATATGCACTGATACATATGCACAATACTCACAGCTGCCGGTGTCACTGTTTTAAAGATAATGAAAAAAAATTATCCGAATTAGGACAACTATTGCTTAAAGGCACTAGTTTGTCAGGTTAAACCAAGAAATCACAAGCAAATGACATACACAGTGTATACAGTGAGAAGATTCATCTAGGGTGTATACTGTAGACAGGAAATTAATTGAAGATATACCACATTAAAAATCTAAGATTCAGCTACACAAACAGTAATGTGCGATAAAAACTAAGAGAGAGAGAGCAATGATGATCCTAATTTGGATTTTTTTTCATTATCTTTAAAACAGTGACACCAGCAGCTGTGGGTATTGTGCATATGCATCATTCTGATTGTTCTATCTGATAAGCTGCATTTTTAATTAAATTATTCACTTAACATCTCTTCTGCAATGTTTTATAGTTTTCAGAGGAATGCATGAATGTGCCTGAGACTTAAAAGCTCATATGTGTATACTAGGCTAATTACCACTGGGGCCTTTATACGTTTAGCCAAGTATCCAAAATGTATCCTGCAAATTGATGGGCCTTAGAGGTTATTTTAATGCATATATGTAAGCTAGGGTAAGATTTACACAATGTCTCCATCCATTAGAGACATAGGTGACAGACCCAGGGTATATTTCCAGTTTCCCATCCACTGGTCCAGATTTATCTTGAATAGGATTAAGAAAGTCCTTCACATGGATAGAAAGCCTCTTCCAGAGAAGGGGAATTCCAAGAGAATCATGCTTCTCTCTTCAACAGGTCCTATGTATGATGCAAACAAAACATAAATCCCTAGATCGAGTAATTTGGATGCTATTCATTTTGTGGATATTGAAAAAGTCCATCAGAGTGGGATCCAAGGATGCCTTGCATGCCAGGCATAGACTACCCCTCAACAGTCTGTAGGAAACAGAGTATAGAGATAAAACTTTGAGGTGCTCTGCATAGGACATGCTGTTTACACCCTGTATTCTTTTTGTGAAGAGCCTCTGTGGATGTTCCAGATGTCGCATATGCCTGCCCAGGTGCATACCAAAGATGGCATCGTACTCAATGATATTGAGAGCCAAATACAGTGGAATAATGACTTCCGTGGACCTAGATGCCATGCTCTTACTTATAAGCTGAGCAACATTGAATTACTTCCTTGCTAAATGATGGTCAAAAGCCAAGCTAATATCTATATACATACTCAAATCCCCTGACAACTGGTTCTACTCTTAGGAGTGTGTTATCAATGAGGAAATTTCCTAGTGTGGATGACTTCCCATAGGGCACTATTATACAGTTCTTGGAACTGAGTTTTAAGTTGTGGCTTTAGCACCATTATTTTGTCTATTTTAGTCCTTCCTGTTGGATGTTAGTGTCTTGGAAAGATTCTATGACTGTTCCTAGTTTTCAATCATCTGCAGACATGGTCAGTCAAAGGTGCTTGACATTGGCCATGGCTTCCAAGAAATAGATAACAAAAAGGAGCAGAGCCAGCACAAAGCCCTGAGGGACTCCACTAGTAACCAGCCTCTTTGAAGAGGTGGTTTCCTGTATCCTAATTTCTTGGGTCCTATCTGAGAGCCATATAGCTATACAGAGTGTAACATAGGGGATTAAGCCTATATCCATGAGCATACTTAAAATGCCCAGTGATTGGTGTAAAAAAAATACAGAGTGTAAAGAAATACTATCCACTCTTGTTCCCTGTGTTCTGTCAAAATTTTAAAATCACTCACCTTGTTATTACACTCTTAAACTTCTAACACAAAACTTAAAATCACAACCAGCTCTAAGGTCACTAACGTGTACCGCTAATGCACTTTTCATTGTTTTATGTCTTAAATCATTAACATGTTCTAATACCATAATTACCACCAGCTAGTCACTGCCTACAGTATTCTTAAATACCCTGATAAAACCCCATCACTAACTCAACTATTTGCCCACTACACAGAAAATCACCCTCTCCGATCTAGTGACAAATCTCTCCTATGTATCACTAGAGCAAACAATACTGCAGGAAAAGCACTATATTCCCACACAGTTGCTAAAAACTGGAATTGCCTTCCCCCTTTGCTGACCACTGCCACCACCACCTCACACTTCAAAAACTCCTTCAAATCACATCTGATGAATACCTGGCTGTGTCCTTGTAGTACCTAAACTTAAGCTTTCCTACCCTTTCCTCCTCAAATCCATTCACCAATACCATGTAAGTCACTGCAATCCTCTGTGGGACTAAAACTCTAACAGCCATCCATTCACCAATACCAAGTTAGTCACTGTGATCCTCTGTGGGACTAAAACTCTAACAGCCATTAACCGAGCCTGTAAGTAGCTCCTAATCCCTACTGTTTGTAACTTCTCTGACTGCTGACTCCTCATATCCATTCACTAGTACCAAGTTAGTCACTGTAATCCTCTATGGGACTAAAACCCCACAGCCATTAGAGAGGCCTCTCATATCCATTCACCAATACCAAGTTGGTCACTGTAACTAACAGCCATCCATTCACCAATACCAAGTTAGTCACTGTAATCCTCTATGGGACTAAAACCCTAACAGATATCCTGCAGTGTAAACTCCAGTGGTACAATATATATATATATATATATATATATATATATATATATATATATATATATATATATATATATATATATATATATGTCTATCTTTAAATTATTTTTATTCTTAATTCTTACCACTGGCCATTTTCTTTCAGACTGTTTTCTGCCTTTCTGTGTTTTCCTGCCTGCTTCAGTTTTTCCAGTATATATGTCAGTCTTTTTTGCTGTTTCTGCAAAAGTTAAGCTTTTGGGTGACTTCTTGTTTCAACCCTGGTGCAGAGGCATGCCCTTATGGCTGTGGCGGTGCAGCAGTTAGTGCTGTTGCCTTAAGCAAGAGGTTTTCTTGTCCGATCCTTGGTAGGAGTGCCTTCTGTGTGGAGTCTGTTTGTTCTTCCTGTGGTCAGGTGAGGATCATAGGAGGTTGCTAGGATGTTTAAAATGCATGCCATTTTATAAATGCCTTCCATGAAAAGTACCTAACTATTTAAAAGAATTGATAGTTCTGAGGTGAACAGTGGAAACTCTGGTAGATCTTATGTATCTGAACTTCAGCAGTACATGACCCCGCTTCTCATAAAAGGCTGGTAGGAAAATTGCAACATATAGAGGTGAACCAAGAATAAAAGTGTGGATCATATGCCATATGTGCCATATGCCTGACTGGAAATTAGAGGAAGTTATTATGAGGGGGACTATCAGAAGCCAGTCAACAATAGACAAGCAAGAAACACTCGGGTGTCTCACGCGTGTCACAGAGTTCATTGTTTCAACCAGTCTGGTATAGCATATCTGTGTCACAGAGTTCATTGTTGGGAGCACTCCTGTATAACCCAGAGGCTCCCTTTGCTCTGGAATAGAATCCCAGTACATGTTAGGCAGAGCCCCTCACTGACTCTCTTCAAGAGGAATCTTGACGAGTGGATGGGAGATCGTAGGTTTACCCCAGGGATTACTTCTGTGTCACTACTAGACAGAGGCACAGTAAACTAACCTTAAAAAGGACACAATAAACTCAATTCAGCCAAACACACTCTGGCTAGGCTTATAAATCCCCTAGGGCAGATAGCCTAGTATGAACCTATGAACCTATGAACCTATGAGCAATTAGTCCAGCCTGTAAGTAGCTCCTAATCCCTGCTGTTTGTAACTTTTCTGACTGCTGAAAGTGTCTTGTCTGCTTGCATTTTTAATGTGAATATCTGATTGTTTTCTTGTATAATGTACATGTTTGTTGTACTACTCTGTATAAAAATATTTTTCTTTTGTTTAACTTGTACTACTCTGTATAAAAAATATTTTCCTCTTGTTTAACAATGTGGAGCTTTTCTCCCCGGGCCTCAGCTGTAAATGGACCAATGTAAAATAAAATAAATAAAAATGCCCTTTCTCTCAGGGTCCTATTGGTCTTCCCTACATAATAACTAAAACATTTCACACAGTATGTAAAATAAACCAAGTGTTTCATTGCATAGTTTGCATATAAAGATGTCGCTATCTGGAAACCTTTTAAAGGATGCATAAATAGACCTCCACTATGAACATACTTACAGGCCCCCATGTTTTATAACATAGTTGACTTTTGTGTTTGTCTCACAACTGCACTTATCTTCTCATCTGCTTGCAAAATGTCCCAAGTTTTCCTGACTATATTGCAGACTGTGTCAACATTACTACTGTAAGTCAATACCAATCTGAATTTACCCTCTTCGCTAACATCATTGTCTTCCCCTCCATACCTAACATCTTCTGAAAAAAAAGTTTCCCTTTTGTGGGTCTAGTTGATCTCAGTTCATTAATACACTCATCTAACTCTCTTTCTGTATAGCCTCTCTGTAAAAAAAATCCATTTTCAGTTCTAACAAGGCATTCTCTAACATGGCATCATCATTATGCAACCTCATCACCCTTAATACTTGACCCTTCATTAAATTTCTGGTTATGTGACGAGGGTGCATACTTGTTTTATGTAAGATAGTATTTTTCTTACATTTCTTTTTAAAATGGATGTCTTCAACTCTCCTAGAGCTTATCTAGTCAATTTGACATCTAAAAACTCTATACAGTCTCTAGAAGCTGTGCATTTAAACCTCAAAAATGTTGTGGTCAAATGTAAATAATCAATAAATTCATATATCAAACCGATCGAACCCTTCCATAAAATAAATACATTGTCTACAAAACATTTGTACCACACTAAGTGTTCTACAAAACCATTGTTACTCTTGGCACAGTCATATTCCCATTGGGCCAGTACCAGGTTGGCATAGCTATTGGCACATGCTGTCCCCATAGCTATGCCAGCCTTCTCTAGATAAAACACATTGTTAAACAAACAAAAATCATTATTTTCTAACACTAACTCTAAAAGTGTAAAAATCAATTCTACCTTTTCATAATTATACCTAGTTAGTAGTGACCTGATTTTCTCAGCTCCCCATAGATTGGGAATCACTGTAAAAAGGGATGTTACATCAAATGAACACCACATCTTGGTCCTCACTAACATTGCTCATAAGCAGAAGCAACTCTCTTAACAAATCTTTTGTGTCTTTCAACACTGTTTCTTGCATATCTACAGTGGAACAGTTCTAATCATTAGTAATTTGTGGCATTGGGCTATTTCTTAATAAACACCTGCAAACTTAGTGGAATATAAGGCAAAACATAACATGGTTTAAGTAATTGTGGCACTATGTTCACACTATGTTTTATTCATTAAACATGATTTGTTTATGAGATTTTAGTATTTTGAAGTCTGTTGAGTTACTATGACTATTGATTATTCATAGTAATCTTATGCATAGTTTTTTAAAAAAATGATTTTAAAAAAAGATTAAACAAGGTTGTCCATAATTGTATTGTTTATACCTGGCTACCATTGTTTACATCTAGTTAGTATAGTTTATACCTAGTCTGTATAATCTTTAGTGTATTTTAAATTTTAGTAAATTTTGCCTTTTAGAACTTAATTTATCTAGTTATGTGCCAGAATGAAGTTGACCTTAAATGGTTGCACTTTTGTAGAAGTTTTTTTGGCTGAAGAAGTCTTGCTCATTGAAGCAAGACAATAACGCTTACGTTACAGTCTTTGTGGATTAAAATTCCGTTTTTGGAACTTTATTGCTGCCTTTGGATTCCTTTCCATTTTCTGAAGTTGCTTCTATTTTACCAGTTTGTTTGTAATCACCTATGAGACCATTATCCTTGGCAACATTGACATCAACTGCCCCACCATTAACTCTGCCTCACCCAATACCTGCATTAACCTCTATGGTTTCTCTCAGCTTATCTCTACTCCCACATGATATAACAAACAAGCCAACAATAGTGCAATCCTAGACAGGGTTCTAACTTCTAACCCTAACCTCTATCACAAACCATGTACTCTTCCAAATTCTCTCAGTGATCATCTCCCCACCCTTGTTCACCGACACTACCCTCAGCTTCATAGACTCCACCATCTTAAAGACTGTCGCAAGCTCTCCAACTTCAACCCTGCTACCTTCAATGATTTACTTTCCTCTTTCAACTGGTCCTTCTTATCTAAACTTCCATTAGAAATGGCAGTCTCCAAATGTAATGAAATCTTCCTTAGTATCCTAAACTCCATTGCCCCCATCAGAAAAATTAGACTAAAATCAAACTTTTCTCCTTGGCTAGCACAACCCACCCATAACCTTATGCTACAGAAAGAAAGATTCTGGAGGAAATGGAAAAAAACAAATCTCCCAGCCCATCTACAAGATTATAGAGAACTCAGGAACCATACCAAAAAACACATTGACAATGAAAAAAAAAACATTACTATCAGAAACCACTACAGAATCCACACTTTAATCCGAAACTATTTTGGAATAATATTAACAAAATCCTTTATCCAGGCAAGCCTACCATACCTCTGAACTCAATACTGCTACTCTTCTAAACTCCTTCTTCATCGACTCCATTAAAAATCTTACTAAATATAAGCACACAAATCCATCCTCTAGCAATACCTTCCCTACTTCACCTGCCCCCACTTTCTCCGTAAAGCCTGCCCACACTGCTTACATCAGATCTCTGCTATCTAAACTTAAACCTTGCTCCCCTTCCACTGATAGCATATCCCATCAATTTCTAAAAATTGCCTCCGATACCATTGCCTACTCCATTTCCATACTTATTAATCGATCTATCCTCAGAAAAACCATGCCCAAACTATGGAAAAAATTCTATGTCATTCCTCTCCATAAAGGAGGGAATTCTACCAACCCTTCCAACTATCACCCCATAACTATCCTATCTCCCCTCTCCAAAATTATGGACAAATGTATTCACAAACAGATCCTCAAGCACCTTATACAAAATAATCTCCTAACAACAACACAACATGGTTTCCGCACCATCACAGCACCGCCACTGCTCTTATAAATTTTACTCATATCATTGCCAAAGCTCGTGATGAAAACAAATTAGTCTCTCGGCTCTTCCTTGACTTATCCAAAGCTTTTGACACTGTATCCCACACATTGCTTTATCTAAACTTAAAGACCTGACTCTCTCACAATCTGCCATACTCTGGTTTACTAGCTACTTCTCTGACGGACTCCAGTCTGTTAGGTGGCAATCAGCCTACACCCTTCCTTCCTGTTCATACAGGTGTACCCCTTGGTTCAATACTAGGACCCATCCTCTTTAACATTTTCACAAATAATCTTCACTCTGCCTGTCTCCTCTCCTCTCTTATTCAGTACGCTGATGATTCCACCATCATATCCTGTTCCGATAACCTCTCTCAACTTCTATCCCTTACCCAAGACTCACTTCTGCCCATGGAAAATGGCTAACAGTTCACTCCTCCTTAATCCCAAAAAAACTAAACTTCTTTTCTTCCTCCCTAAAAACCTACAACATTGCAAAACCACCTTCTCAGTCACCTCTCTCAACAATACTGACATCACAGTCGAAATCCATACTAAACTCCTTGGTGTTGTTAATGACGACCAACTTAAGTTTGACATCCACATTCTACAAGCCATCAAAAAACACATCAAAAACTAGGCCTTCTATATAGAAATAAAAAAATACTTAACTAAGGAAACAAAATATCTTGCACAAGTGTTTTCTATTACTTACTCTCTTCTATGCTGCACCAATTCTCACAAACATACAAACCAACCTTCTGGTCAAACTAGAATCAACCTACAATAAAATAGCTAAATTTGCTGCAAATCTCCCTTACCGCTCCCACCACTGCACAGCCCTACAAGATCTTCAGTGGCCAGAAGCTCAAAACCAACGACTACTCCCATAACTGTACCTTGCTCACTCTGTTCTTGTAAATTTATCTCTCTGTCCTGCCCTCTCTAGTCTAATCTTCCCAAACACCCCCAAACGTTGTCTTTGCAGCTCAGACCAACATCTCCTGGAAGTGTATAAACCCACTAAACATACTGGGAAACTTCTAAACCTACAACAGGTACCAGCATGATGAAACAATGAAGGCAAAATACAAGCGAGGACTGAGGACACACATTTTATTAGACACTGAATAACACATTTCAAATACTCCACATTAACGTACCAAGTCTGCATTTTCATTTAGAAACACTTCTTCAGATGTGGGCTGTCAGTTTCCTATTCATAGGACACATTTAAGCCATAGGCAAACTTGATCCTTACAAGAATGTCAACAAGGTTCATCAAAACAGTGGTAAAACAGTACTGGAATGAGCCTTCGCAGACTCTTGCACTTTTACCAGTCTGAATTCTGATGAGACAAGATCTCAAAGCTACATTTCCCCATTTCATATTCTTCATTGAGCATTTTGTCTCGATACCTGTCTTCTACAGGACATCTGAGCTTTCAATCTTCCAGTAACTGTTTCTGGGCAAACTTTTCACAAGCTTTAGTTCTCAGCATCTGCCCAACATGCATTATTGACACCTCTTCCAGGCCTCAAGCCGAGCTCTTTTGCTATTCTGACCAAATGTTTTTGTGCCAACTCACTGGGAAACTTCCTTATAGTCATTCAGTTGCTAACACCTGGAATAAACTTCCCCATGACCTAAGAGCCACCACAAGTAGCTTCTGTTTTAAAAAAAAGGCTAAACGTATTCATGCGTAAAACATGGTCTTGCCCGTTTCACCCCAACCTGACCAATCTTAGCCCTATTTTCTCTTCCTCCACTACCTCTGTACATATTACATCTTGAGTCTTGCATCTAATCATGTCAACTAGTTGTATTTAGCTAATTGTTAACTGTACCCATACTCTCTGTATATTTGAATCTATGTAATGTTCTGTCTATGTCTGTGTCAGTATTGATGCACATGTGTATTTCTTTATTGTTTCTAGGATTTCCACATTACTGTTGCATTTATCATGATTTGTTTTCTTTTTATATTGGAGCTTTTCTCCTCGGGCCTCTGCTGAAAAAGGGCTTTGTGCCCAGTCAGACTAACCCGGTTTACAACTGTCAAATAAATAAATAAATGGGACACAAACTTTTTTCAATAAATATTGAGGGGGGGTTCTATGGCCCATCCCTTACTGGATATTATTGGTCTCATTGGAGAGTTACCAATGTCTATTTGCACCTCCTGAAGTCCATAAACACTGGTATTAATGGTTTGTCTACATTAAAATATTTAAACAAACTGTATGTAATCATCCCAGTTATCAGCAAGTCAAACACAAAAAAAAGACAGTCTTTCCATGATGGCTTTAACCTGTGTAACTGACAATACTTGATACACATCCCTATCACTTAACACAGCACACATACTATCTAGATAAAAAGTTTTGTCTAAAATCACAGTCCCTCCCCCCTGTTTTTCAGAAGCTATTAGGTATGGAAGGGAGGAGAACAATGTTAGAGAAGAGGGTAAACTCAGACTGGTATTGACTTACAGTAGTAATGCTGATACAGTCTGTAATATAGTCAAGACAAATCGGGCCATTTTGCAAGCAGATGACAAGATAAGTGCAGCTGTGAGACAAATACCAAGCTTTAGTGTTAAGAATACCTTATCTTTAAAAAAGACAACTGTGCTATAAATACATGAGGGAAGGCTATAAACCACCATCACAATGACAGAGGACATTCCCCTGTAGGCGTTTGAAGGCCTGTAAGTACATTCATAGTGGAGGTCTATTTATACATCCTTTAAAAGGCTTCCAGATAGAGATATCTTTATATGCAGACTGTGCAATAAAACACTTGGTTTATTATACATACTGTGTGAAATGTTTTAGTTATTATGTAGGGAAGACCAATAGGACCCCTGACATAAAGGGTATTAGAACATGTTAATGATGTACGATATAAAACAATGACAAGTGCATTAGCAGTACATGTTAGTGACCTTGGAGCTGATCATGATTTTAAGATTTTTATGTTAGAAGTTTTAGAGTTTAATAAGAGGGCAAGTGATTTTAAAAATTTGACAGAACAGAGGGAACAAGAGTGGACAGTGCATCTGAATGCAGATACGCCTCCTGGCTTAAATGAGTGTGTTACTCTTAAACCTGTGCTTAAGAGACGTCCTCTTTTACACTAATCATTGTGTTTATTTAAAAGCTATACTATAGATAGACGTTGAGCTGTAACTTTAAGGGGAGGACAAGTTTTTACTATGTAATTGATTAATCGATGCTAGGTGTGTACATAATTAATTCAGATGCACTGTGCTAGTAGGTCTGAAGAAGCAGTCAGTAGACTGCAAAAACACTTTCCTTCTTGTTTTTTTATCTTTGTGTGTATTTTATTTATTAAAGTTTTGCATGTCCTCAGAACTGGAGTTCACTCTGGATTTTTTACATATCACATATCACAGAAAAGTTAATTGCTTTTTTGTAAAGGGGTGGAACTTTCAGGATAACTTGGATAAGTTCTATTTTTTTTGGAAAAGTTCGGAAGATGCACAGCCTGAATCATTTCAGGAAAAGTGGGCAAAGTTTAAAGGCTCACTTGACAGACTTATTAAACATTTTGAGGTGTTAAACCAAGTAGGATTTAATTCAGGCTTTAGGTCTCTATAAGGAGACATAGTTTGGGCAAAATAGATTTGTTGCATGGCTATCTAAATTTTGACCTACATGTTAAAAAGGTGCTCAAAACCATTAACAAAAAACTATGATCACTTTACAGAATAAAAGCCTTTCTAACCCCCCCAGCCAAAGTTGACATAGCTCGATCTCACCTTCTCTCTACTCTTCTGTATGCATTCCCTCTTCTCTCTAATGTTAACAAGACTGTCATGAACAAACTCTCAATTTGTTATAACCAAATTGCCAGATTTGCCACTGGGCTGCCTTTTAGGTCACATCACCGCATCAATTTAATCCAGCTTGGATGTCTTGAACTTCCCAGTCTAATACTATATAACCAATTGGTTATGGCCCATAAAATCATTTATAACCCTAACAATACCCCTGCACTTAAAGATCTTGTCACCGTTTATAATAATCCTAGACCGCTGCGCTCCTGCAACAGACTCCTTATTGAGATATGTAAAAATAATAACTCAGCCAGTGACTCATTCTTCGTAAATTCTGTAGGTAGATCGTGGAACTCTCTACCAGCTGATATTACCTTACTCTCTTCACTTGGTCAGTTCAAAACTAGGCTCAAACACCACCTGAGAACAAACTGGCTATGTCACTGTATCAAGCCTGGTTAACCTGTCTCTGGAATGTGTAAATCTGCTAGGTAGACTACTATGTAATTTTATCTGATTCTCTCACTGAATAACACTACCTGATGATTTCTTATAATGTTTGCTCTTCTAATCACTGAAAATATTCTATATGTAATTTGTATTGTCTGCTCATCTAATCTCTGTAAATAATATATTTGTTATTTGTAATATGTGACATGTTATGATGATTTGTTATTCCATGGAGCTTTTCTCCCCGGGCCTCCGCTGAAAATGGACATGCATCCAGTCGGGCTATCCCGCTCAACAAATGTAAAATAAATAAATAAAAATAAATAAATAAATGTACAATATAATGCAGAATGGGAGAAAGGGACTCAGAGTAGGTCAGTTTGAAGTTACCCTTAAGTCTCAGAAAAATGGGACAACAGATATCAGAAAAAAATAGATAAGCTCAATAATCCTCTGGATGATAAAATAGTTATATCCCTGCATGGAGTTGTAGAGGTTTTTGCCACTTTCTTTGTACATCTGTATATAGAGGAGCCCTTCCTATAAGTAGTCAAGCTATGATACAATGGTTCATCAAATCTGCACCTTTGAGTATACTTATGGCAGCTTAGGGTCAGGCTTGATCAGTCTGATTATTTTAATGAGGTTTCTTCAATATTTGGCACACAGGCTAGAAGGGAAAAGCTGGGAATTGACAGACTGGCACTGGGACATTATGCTTTAGGTAGAGATAAGTTTATAGGCAATTTTACTAAACTGGCAAATTAAATTCTTTGCATGGTTTGGTCTTCCTCTGGTGATTTATGCACTTCAGATGATACCCCTTTCCCTGACAACAGGGTTTATGATTGCTTTGAAAAGAATGACAATTGTTGTCATTTGGGATGGAAAATAAACTTTGACTGCATAGGTATTTAATCATCCTTCTTTATTTCTTGGGCAGGACTGCTCTCTTTATGCTTGAGCCATGAGGTTTAAAGTGCTAAGGGTATTATCTCATCAAGATATTCAGCTTTGTGGAAATGTATTTTAATTAGGCTAATGGGTGGCCTCTTGGACATTTATTAAAGACTTTGATCATGTCATAGGCTACCTCATCACTACAAAGATGGGACAGTCTCAAAAGTGTTACTCCTGATTTATCCTATCTTTGTAGAATCTAGAGCCATACTGAGGGTTTTATCCCCACTGAGTACACCTATTAATCATATTCAGTTAGATTTGCTAATAAACATTCAAGCTTTACATAGATTCATAGGTAGGTACTAGGCTATTGGCTCTAGGGCCTATATAAGCCTAGCAAAAAAGGTACCCTGGCTTTTGGCACCCAAGAAAATTATTTTCCTGTGCCCCTGTTGAGAAGAGCCATAGAAGTGATTCCCCAGGGTGAATTTCCTATCTCCCATCCAGTCATCAAGATTTTTCTTGAAGAGTGCTAATGAGGAGCTTTGTTTGATATAGATAGGTAGTTTGTTCCAGAGTATGGGAAGCCTCTAGGACAGGAATCTATCCCTCCAGCATGTTCTGTTTAATGTGGTGACAAGGTTTAGGTCCCTAGAGCATTTAGCTCAGAGGGATTGGGATTTCTTTAAGTGGAGCATGTCCAACAGCTCTGGGTTTGACATAGCTTTGTATGTTAGGCAGAGATTGCCTCTGAGTAGGTGAAATGCGATGGAGTAAAGCTGGTGTTTTTTGAGATGGTCTGCATAGGGCATCTGTTTGAGTCCAGTAATACTCTTTGTGAGGTATTTCTGCAGCCCTTCTAGTTGTTGTAGATGTCTTATGAGGTACGTACCAAAAGGAGCGTTGTACTCTATAATGGGTCTAATGAGTGACGAGTAGAGGGGAACAATGACCTCTTTTTTTCTGAATGAGAAACCTTTTGTGATGAGGTGTGCTACGTAGAAGGATTTCCTGACTACTGTGGCAATATGATTATCAAAGGAGAGACTACTGTCCACCTGTGTCCCAAGGTCTGTTATCAGATTTTCAGTGTTAAGTAGACTACTATGTGGTAGTTCATGGGTACAGAGTTTTTACCAAAAGGGATGACAATGTACTTTTTGGCATTGAGCTTGAAGCCATGGCTTTGACACCAGGCATCTGTCTTAGTGAGGCCATTTTGTAGGATGTCAACATCGTTAGGAGTTTCGATTATGGCTTCTGGTTTGCATTCATCTGCAAACTTCATTAGTCAAAGACCTTCTGTGTTAGCCTGTACATCTGAGAAGTAGAAACCAAACAGGAGAGGACCCATGGCTGAACCCTGTGGTACTCCACCTGTCACTGGTCTGAAGTCGGATTTGGAGTCTGCTACTTTCACAGTGTGGGTTCTCTCAGTGAGCCATTTGGCAACTCATCTTGTGACATAGGGATTTATACCTAGTTTAGTGAGTTTATCTATAATTCCAGAGTGGGGGATGGTGTCAAAACCTTGGCGAGATCTAGATGGGCTGTGTGAACCACCTTACCCACATCTACGACTTTGGTGACTGCTTCAGAGAAGTCTATCAGGTTTAGAAGACATGATCTGCCTTTTACAAACCCGAACTGGGTGGGGTCCAGAGTTTTGAGATTATCAGTGTCATTGTTTATAAGTTCCCTGATGATATGTTCCATAGCCTTGCAGACCAGGCTCATCAGGCTAATGGGGCAGTAGTTCCCAGGGTCCATGGTGGCTCCCCCTTTGTGGAGTTGGATAGCCATCACTGTGCATCATTCAGTGGGCACAAAGCCTGAGGTGAGGCTATGATTGAACATGGTACTTAGGTGGGGTGCCAGTTAGTTCTGTAGTTCGTGTAGAATGCAGCCTGGGATGTTGTCAGGTCCCATGGATGCTGTGTTCTTGGCTTTGGAGAGTGTGGTTTTTACCTGTGCAGCTGTGATTACAGGAACTTTGTATTCTTCCAGTATAGAGATGGGTCCTTTTGGGGGTGAGAGGGGGGTAAAGTTAGCACTGAACCTATCTGCCAGGATGTTGGCAATATCAGTTGGTTCTGCATATTTAGTGTCATTGTGCTGTAACTCAGGGCAGATCTGAGTGTTGCCATTGAGATTCTTGACATAGCTATAGAATCCTTTGTGGTTGTCTTTAGAATCAGTGGCGATTTTGTTTTTGTAACTAACTTTGGAGGATTTTATGAGGGATCTCAGCTTTTTACTGAGGCTGACCAGGGAGTTCCTCCAGTCATGGGATTTTACTCTTTTTTTGCAACAGTTTCTTTCTTCTGTTGTAGAGTTTTTGGAGTTCTTTGGAAATCATGTGATTAGTTATTGAGAATCTGAGGTCCATTTTGGCCTTGAGAAGAACATCAGTTTTTGACAAAGAAATTAACTTAACTCGATCATCAAAGAACATACCTCTCAATCTGCAGACATTGAAAATAGGAACAAAGGCCCTTGAAAAGTAGGGACATCCAGCTATAAACATGGACATCTAATTAGCATAAAGTGGGAATACTAAATAGCACATAATTTTTTCCCGCTTCCAGTAGGAATGTAGGATACTACTCAGAAACACACATTTAAAAATAAAGAGTGACAATAATGATGGGAAAATACAGAACATTATCAGACAGTGTAAAATCTATAGAATTCAATGAAATATATTGCAAAATTCTACCACACAAGGTCATTTATTTTTACTTCTGAAAACAGAAGATTCGGGATGTGTGTCATCCTTATTTAAATTATTATTGCCACTAGTATGTTGGTTGTGCAGAGTGGTTTACAGTGTACCTCACAACTTCAAAAACCACATGTGATGAGGTCATTTAGAAAATTGTGTGAAGAGGTAAATCAAGCCTGAAAATAAGGACATACCTCTAAAAATAGGGATATCCTGCACAGACAAAAATCAGGTATGAAAATATGAATGTTCCTCCAAAATAGGGATGGTTCAAAGGCTTGTCGAGGAAGGCTTGGCCACTGTGCATGCAATGGGTGTTGAACTTGAGGGGTTGGCCAATTTAATGCATTGATTATTAGGAAAAAGGTAATAACTACAGCATGTAGGCAAAAAATGAGGGGCCTTATGTCTACAGTTTGTGACCTGGAGTGTAATATGGAGGATAGTAATTTAAGGGAAAAGGATTTACTGAAATGGGCCATCTGGAGATTTATTCTCAAAGTGGCTCAAGACAGCTAATATTTCATTCAGAGTATATATGTATTACTTTTGCCTCCATTCTACCCTCTTCCAATACTTAAGAAATGTGGGCAAGAGACTGAAAATTTATTATTGACTTGCAGCATCATTGGTCTGTTTTGAGAAGGTCTACATAGCTGACAGTTGTCTTAATAGTCATTTTACTGATGATTAATTAATTATTGATGATTTATTGATGATTAATGAATGTTTAGAATTATTTGATGTTTTATCTTATGTTGTTTTCTGATTATTAATATGGCCTTGAATAAAGCTAGAGTGTGGATAAATACAAATAAATAACTAAACATAAACAGTAAAGAATTGTATTTGCAGCAGTCACTGTTAGTTCAACAGTTTAATGGAGTCCTTTGAGTGTTAAACTGCAGCTTAGCGTCTGATTGTCATTTTTTCTGACCATGATCTGAGTTTTTCTTTACATTTCAAGAATTTAGTGCACATGTTTTTTTATGCTCCCTATCTTTTTTCCTCTTCATGTTCTTGCATTTGTATTGACTCTTATTTTTTCACCTTTTTTTCTCTTTCTCTTTTCTTCTGCCTTCTCCTGTGTAGGGCTCGTGCTTGCTGTGCTGACAACCAGTTTTACAACCATTCCTTTAGAGTCTGCTGATGTATAGGATGCATATGTTTTATCCACATTTGTTTCTATAATACACACATAAATATTAACTATACATATATCATTGTCAGAAATGATAATATTTACTTGATTTGCAGAGCTTAAATTGATATACGCAAATGTTTTCATCGATTATATACTTTAATATCTTATCAGCAATCATAGAACAATTATGCATCACAATGTTGTTTCTTGATACAGATTATTTCTAAAGTATTTATGATAAGACTTATACGCAGA
This sequence comes from Protopterus annectens, assembly GCF_019279795.1. NCBI lineage: Eukaryota > Metazoa > Chordata > Ceratodontiformes > Protopteridae > Protopterus > Protopterus annectens. Next base: position 442,540,316 of record NC_056746.1, on the reverse strand, counting down.
ATTAAAATAAAACATTGTAAAATATGGATACCGGCCTCTGGCCATATTCACAGAGGCCAGAATTATGTCCATGTTTTCTGTGATAGTAACCCATAAAAAGGTTGGTTACAGGAAAGTTATGTGACCCCAATGTTTCAGGGGTTCTTATACACTGGGGAGAAAAAAGCATATGTGAGAATCACAAACAAGTTACCATAAAACAGCAAATAGACAAATAAGTTACTTCAGATTTGTATGAATCGCATTTGGTTCCTGTTCAAGTTTTATACAGTATAGGTATATAGGAGCATGCAGGTAAAGGAATGGTTGAAAATGTACTGGTTTTGAAAATGTGCAAGCCTGCATTGTAGCAGATCATGTGTATGTGTAAGTGTTTGTGAGTTAGGGTTGGAGTTATGGTAAGGTAAAGGGATAGTTTTAGTGTTGTGCATGAATGGTGATGTAGGTGTTCCATGCCTTTTGTCTTGATTAGTGGTACTGCTAAGCAAAGCATTTTTTAGTGACATAATGTACAGGGTTAGTTTTAGGAGCAGAGGTACAGATAGGGTTATAGTTTGGGTTAGCAAACATGAGTAATGTGGTAAAGCAGGGGTAAAGCTCCTTTGCCCTCCTTACTCAACTGAGTTAATACTAATCCTACCCCTACCCTTAACCTTAACTCTACATATTAAAAGAAAACAAAACAAAAGAAAAGACGGTAGCAGAATGTCACTTAGCACTCTTTATTATCATTAGTTTAGCTCTTTCATCCAGGTAACACAGACTTCATCAGAACACATACAATTTCAGGCTTCCACAATTTATATTTCTCTCCATTAAAACATATAACTGCATAAATCAATTAAACCATTTACCTTAAGGAAGATTCCCTCAAAAATCCCTTACATAGAAATACTGAAACTTCTTTGTATATTATTAATACATAAAACCAACCATAAAATATACTTTGAAACTCCCCTTTTTTAAGAAAATATTCATAAACAAAAGGATGCTTTCAAATGTAAAACACTACCAATAGAAGTCATATTGTTCAAACCTGGGGACACAGTTGCATTAATTTTAATTGCCATTAAAGTTCCTTCAGCTCAAAAAAATCATCCAATGACCCCCTCCCCGCCTGCACCCCCCGGTTACCCAGTTCCACATATCTATGGCTAAAACCTAAATCCATGGGAACTAAAAGCAGCAATATTTTTGAATAAGGCATTATGGTAATCCTATTTTTTGATATAATAAAGACAATAAATCCTAGCTGTCAAATACATTGTTGACACTGTCTCACATATACAATCCCTCAGCTTTATTCTTGTTGTACTACAAAAAAATATTTATGCTTCTCTACTCAAATGTATTATAGCTTATGTACTATAATTTGCTTATGTATTGTAATTGTTTCTGTACTGGAGCTTTTCTCCTCGGGTCTCCACTGAAAATGGGTTCCTGGCTCAGTTGGACCAACCTGGTTAACAAATGTCAAATAAATAAATAAATAAAATATACCACCCTAGTACTTAAACAATAATACTCATGACACAATTTTACATCACCATAACCATGTATATGGAAGGTAGACCCTTCCACAATGTATTTACATTGGGAACACAGTCCACATTTAGCCATACTGCCATATTGCAGAGAATGTTAACTTGGCATTGTTAATATTGCACATAAGGTATAAGATTGTACTTTTATAGAGTTATTGCATATGCCTGTGAATTACTTCAGCGTTGTAACTCCAGACCTCCATGACTAGCATGGTGTATACTATTACTGGTGTTCAGCAGTCTGATGGCTTGTGGAAAAAAGATTCTATTAAATCTGGTGGTTTTGCATTGTAAGCTATGGTATCTCCTGCCTGAAGACAAACACGAGAACAGACCATGGGCAGGGTGAGTGCAGTCTTTGACTATTTTCATGGCTCTGCTGAGGCACCGAGCAGAGTGCAAGTCCTGGATGGATGGGAGTGTGGACCTGATAATTCTCTCCTCTACTTTCACCACCTTCTGGAAAGATTTGCAATCTGAAACTGTGCAGTTTCCATACCACATCAAGAGATTACTAGTCAGGATGCTTTCTATGGTACCCCTGTAGAAGGCTGTGAGAACTGAAAGTGGTAGTTTTGCTCTCCTCAACCTTCTTAGAAAGTGTAGACACTGTTATGCCTTCTTGACAATGTGATTAGTGTTCATTGACCAAGACAAGTCTTCAGCGATATGCTCCCCCAGGAACTTGGTGCTCTTCACCCTTTACACTGTTTCTCCTTTGATTGTGACTGGAGAATGAGCCTTGTGTCTCTTCCTGAAGTCTACTATTATCTCCTTTGTTTTATTCACATTGAGAGCCAGGTTGTTGTTGTCACACCAGACAATCAGTTGGTTCACCTCCTCTCTGTAAGCTTTTTTGTCACCATTGCTGATGATAACCACTGTAGTATCATCCTCAAACTTAATAATGTGGTTTGTGTTGTACCTGGCGATGCAGTCATGTGTCAGCTTGGTGAACAGCAGGGGACTCAGAACACATCCTTGAGGTACTCCAGTGTTCAGTGTGATACTCATCAAGGTGTTGTTGCCTACGCATACCTTTTTTGGTCTGTCAATAAGAAAGTCCAGAATCCAGTTGCATAAAGGAGTGCTAACACTCAGATGGACCAGTTTGTCAATCAGATGTTGGGGGATGACTGTTGAAGTCAGGTGATAAAGACTGCTTCACTCATTGTTATATCCCCAATTCAGCTCAGCTAATAAGGAACGCTTCACTGACATACTAGCATTTTAGAACCACACTGCTGCCTTTTTTACACAATGTAGTCTTTGTCACCCTCATATGTCACAGCAAAGTAATTAGAGCCTTGTTTTCACATAAGCTTGCAATGGCTGCACGTTGCATTTCAGCCTTGTCTGATTCTCTGTCAGTATATTTTTGGGGATAATTGTCTGCATTTTATTAGCAATGAGATGCTAAACAGAATTTTTTAGTTTTTTTGTCAAATTAAAGGGCTCTGCTAGATAGTGCTTCCATTACTTCTCTGAAACGGAAGCAAATGCTGAAGGTATATGGCTGTCTATGTTTGCAGATGATTGCTAGCAGGGAGTTATCATTGACTCCCCTGCAGACACTAGCATTCATCGAGATGGTCTATCTCTGACTAACAAATGATGTTATAGCCATGGTCTTAAACTCAATGATAAGAAATGTATAATTGTACCCTTTGGGAAGTGAGCCAGCCTAATTACTATATTGATTTGATAATACACCCTTAAGAGTTGACCCAGTGGTCAGGGATCTGGGTACACATGTAGACAGGAGCCTTACCTTCGACCACCATGTTGCCATAGTAGTGAGGAATTCCTTTTATATTGCACAGCCTAAAAGTAAGAGTGTGGCATCCAGGTCCAAACAGGTCATTATACCACTGTACTCTGTCCTTATCAGACAAATCATAGAGTACAATGCTAACTTTTGTATGTACCTGGCCAGACATATGCACCAACTAGAGTGACATCAGAGGTTCCTTACAAAAAGAATACAAAGCATAACAACCCTGCCTTATGCAGAACACCATAAGGCCCTTTCCCTCTACATAATCTCCTATAGATTGCTGAGGTGTGATCCATGCTTGGCTTACAAGGCATCCACAAACCCCACGCTTATGAATCCCCTACATATTTGTAAGTGAAAGAGTACCAGAAATACAAGCTCTAGGGGACCTGGATTTTGTCTGTGACTTTAACAAAACATGCTGTAGAGACAGATATGTGTCCCAGAGACTGCCCCTCTAATAGAACAGGCTTCCCAGCCACGTGAAGCTGAGTTCATCTATTACTCAGTTTAACTAGTGGATGTGGAATATGAAATTTACACTGGGCCTGGCACCCCTTGTCCCTTATGGACAGAGGTAGCTTATAAATACCTGTTGCTTAATGCCCTATTTGCATATAGGACATTACCATTCTTTCAGGAAAACTTGGGTATGCTTCAAAAGGCCCCCCCCTGGGTCATTATCTTTGTAACAGTCTAAGAATCTATGAATAACTTACTTTTGCTAAATCTCAGCTTTAAACTGAGATAACATCTGACTTACTAGTGGTTTTGTAATTATCTGTGACTGGAAGTTCATACCAGCAAACTTAACAGAGTCTACATACATTGTCTACCAACCTCCACTAGCTATATTTGAAAGTCATGACCTGCTTCATTTTGTTAAGACTGTAAATGCAAAACGTACTCTCCCTCCCATACCCGCCTCACTGACTTCTAGATTGCCTCTGAGAGTTAGCAAATGGTGTATCTGGTACTATAAGGAAATGAGGCAAGATTTAAGAGCCAGCAAGTATGGTGTGCTCGGATATTAACAAACAGTTAAAAGCAGTAAACAGTGAGATGTGACCAAATAAAGTTACATGTCCCAGTAATGGGATTAGATTGAAAATAATAATGAAGACCTTGAGATAAGAAACAAGTTGATATCTCTATGGAGTTATCCTTTAAAATAAATATGAATGTATTATTTA
>NC_056746.1:442363302-442530802 GCF_019279795.1 Protopterus annectens | reverse complement strand
ATTTTTATTGTATAGAATGCTGACCTTGAACAATTTCATAAGTTTTTCTATTATATTAAAGTGACCACCAGTTTTTAAAGTTTACCTTTGACTCTTTGAGGTCAGTACAGCCAGTAATTCATATCTAGATATACTTTTATCTAAAGAGAGAGATGAATTTTCTGCCCAGATTTATCATAAACCCAATTTTTCTAACACCTACTTGCATTACTCAAGCTCACACCCCCCACACCAAAACCTTGCTGTAGTCAAGGGTCAGTTTGTAAGGGCAGCATGGATGGTGTCAGGTTTAGACAACTTTTTAGATGAATATGAGATAATAAAGGGTATGTTCTTGGCTAGAGGTTACCCCCATGGTTTGGCAAAACAACTAATGTACAAGGTGATAAATAAAAGACAAAGGGTCTTTTTTAACCCAATTATAAGTCATCAGGAAATACCAATACTCGTAACTGATGTATCAATGACTTTACAGTTAATTATATTGCCCTTTCTAATGTACTTAAGATCCCTTCATTTACGCATTATACAGTACAAAATATACATTTTTACCAACTCCTTATTCACAAATTACAATGTTGATAGTGCGACTGTTAGGAACATTATTCAGAAGCATTATTCAGAAAAACTGGGCCATCCTAAGGGAAGACAGACATATTATTGAAAAAGTGGGGGATACACCAGAAGGGTTGTAATTTTAAAACCACCGTGAAACATTTCAACAAAACACCCACACATAGTAGTAACAAAATTCATTGTATGTCCAAACGTGGATGTTGCTACATCTGTCCTCACATTCTGACAGTTGAACAGGTTATTATAACAGATCTTATATTTGTCAGAAAAGGGGCATTTAACTGTCTGACAAGAGGTGTAGTACATGTCGCACTTTGCCAACACTGCCCTGTTTTTTTACATAGACAAAACTGAATGTAAGTTCAAAGAAAGAATTGATGAACATCTATGTGATATCAAGGAAAGGAAAACAAATAATGCTCTAGCTAAACACTTAATGGAATGGCCTGACCACATTTATAAATTTGCAATCATGGAAAAGTTAACCAACAGTGAACAGGGTGGTTCCTGGCAACTTAAGCTGGAAGAACATGAGTTATAGATCAAGGGCAAGGAGGCTTTGAACACACTTTAAAGAGTACCTGCCTCATATCCTACCTTTCTCATCATTATGTACAGTCAAGACAGTTTTGGTATCAGTTCCACGTTGAATAAAAATTGAGCTGTGTTACGTGAGGACAGAAAGTTGAACAAGTGTCCACAATAGTATTTAGAAATGGTCTTACCCTTAAAAATTTATTTGAGTCTGGGCAACATACAATGAGGGTAGAAATAGATTTGTTTAAATGTGGGAGATGTTCTACGTGTAAACTTATAATCATGGGCAATAGATTTCTGATCAAGGGGAAATGTTTCAAAATAGCTCACAAGGCCGATTGCAAAAATAAAGGGTTAGTATATGTAGCACTCTGCCAGTATTGTGAGCCATACTATATCGGGAAAACTGAACATAAATTCCATGATCAGATCTATAAACATCTATATGACATGAAAAAATGTAGAACCACTAATGCACTATATAAGCACACCTTAGAATGTCCTGGGCACACATCTAAATTCACTATTTTGGAGAAAGTGAAAATGGATCCAAGGGGCAGACCATGGAAAATCAAACTGGAGATGAAAGAAATATTTTGGCATATTTATTGGAATGCATATTGCTGGTCAGGTCTAAATGAGCAGGCCAGCATATTACCTATGCTGAAATGTAAGGCATCACAAAGATACTTTGGTTCTTATTCAGTCTATTTACTAGTCTCTCTTTTTATGCTTGCTCTTCAACAATGATAACTGTAATTGTTGTATTGGCTATTAATTATTCTAATACAAATAACTTGTTTAGCAATTAGTCAAGCAATAAGCAGGTCTGATTATTTAAGAATTGTAATACAAGCCTTTTCACCTTTCTTATTGTGGCTTTTGGGGGTGTGTCAGTTCAGCTTGGGATGACTGGCTAATGTGCAGTACATTTTTCCATACATTTTTCCAGATATTTAAAAGGACTTCCATTTCTATCCAGTGTTATCTGAAGAAGTTTTATATGTTTAACAAAATGGAAGTGCTTATCACTTGGTGGAATATTGGATTTTAACTGCCTTGTCTTAATTTTATTATGTCTTTGCTGATTTTTATCCAGAGTATTAAAAGTGTGGTGGATTTACTTTTCTGTTGCCTGGATTCCATTACTGTATCAACAGTATAAACAACAAACAATCAAAGTTGAAAGCATGACTACTATTATAAAATCTAAATGTTACTGGTGTCACAAGATTAGGGTAAAAGTCATTTTATGCACTTCCATCTGTAACTTGAATGAGTATCTACTAAGATATTAGGCCTGGAACTCAAATTGGTAGGAATGCTCTTATGTGGCTTAAAAAGTAGCACTTTGGTAATAAATGTCAGCCTTGGAAACCCTGCTAGGGGATGATGTATTAAACTGGCTAATAGCCCACCTGGGAATAAGAAATTACATTAATCTACACATAGAGATCCCTTCGCTCCCTCCCCATTCCAAACCTATACTTCTTGAACAGAGTTTAATAGATCGTTTCCCACAGAATCCAGTGCAAACTTTTTTATCTTATCTGACTTTGACCCATATACAATAGGAAGAGGTGCAGCTTTGCAAAATATGTATACATGTAATTTGCCAACTGGTCTAAAATAAATAGTAGAAAAATAGACAAAATACCCTTTCTGGTATTGGTTCCCTGCTCAACCTAATGTTAACTAACAGGCCATATTATTCTATAGTGTTTGTGTAAATTACTTGATCATTGGTCTGTCTTATAGTATTAGTCTTTTAAAATAACAGGCATTTCACTTTAATAAATCATAGGTAGAAGCACCCCTGAGGATATAGGCACTAACCTACATATCCATTTTGAAGTTGTTGACTATATACCTCTTCACAATGAAGAAGACATGGATATTTCCCTTTCATTGTTTATGCAAAAGCTGTCTTCAGTGCAATATAAGCTGCTCCTTCCCAAACTCAGACTCCACAGATTTCAGAAATTTCCAAAGTTTATGTCACAAATAAGTCTTTCACAGGCAAACAGACAGAGCATGGAAATCTTGGAAAGATCATCTCTTAAGCATTCCACTACAACAAAACTTTCTATAACTTCAAAACAGAAGCAGAATTGCAACTAACATGACTTTCTTTCTCAAAACATTTCTAAAGAGCAATAAAATAAATAATATCCCCGGATGCATCTTAAATAGCATGACGCACAATTTAGCCACATTCTTAACAATACTGTTCAATCTCAGCCTCTATACAGATTTTGTACCAAGTGAATGTAGAAAGCTAGTCAGTGCCCTGCATAAAGGAGGACGTTCCACAGACCCACGTAATTACAAACCCATAAGTCTGATCAGCTTCATAGCTATGGAAAGACTTATCATGGAATTAGTCAGTAAGGACATAGGGAATCTCCAAACACTGGAACTGTCTCAGTTTGGATTAATCAAGGGCAAGTCATGTGTATTCAACCTAGTGGATTTTTTTGAAATGGTCACTAAAGCAATGGATGGATGAATTAACAGTACACACCACATACCTTGACTTGGCCAAAGTTTTTGCCACAAATCCCCACTCAGGCATAGTAGAAAAGCTAAATCAAATGGGAATAAACTCCTGTGTCACCCACTGGATTGTCAACTGGCTCACAGATGGGACAAAGATAATCAAAATAGGGGAAGTTACCTCTACAAAGAGACCAGTCACCAGTGGAATCCCCCAGGGTTCTGTGCTGGGACCTCTCCTGTTTGGCTTCTACTTTTCTGCAGTAAAAGTGATTACCAAAGGGCTCTAGCAGACAAAGTTTGCAGATGACTGCAAGCTAGGAGCAGTCCGTCAATCCCCAAATGACTTGGCCGTCCTGCAGAAAGGTTTGTCTCAGATAAATAACTGGCATCAAAATCATAGTCTGAAACAAAAAAAAGTCAGTATTGTATCCTTTGGGAAGTAATCTATCCAAGGGAACTACTGCACTGGCAATTTGCACCTAAGAGTTGGCACATTTGTTTGAGATTTTGGAACCGAAGTGGACAATGACCTAACTATTGACCAACACGTGTCTGTTGTTGGAAGAAAGTCCTTCTATATTGCACAACTTATAAACAAAGTGATTGTGTCTAGATCTTGAGATATCATTGTACATCATTTACTCAGCCCTCATTAGGACATTCATTGAATATAATCCCCCCCCCCCCTTGGTGTGTATCTATCCAGACACATGCAACAACTGGAATGTCCACAAATATACCTTACTAAGAGGATACAAGGTCTAAATGACATGTCCTACATGAACTGACTTAAAACCCTGTCAAAGTACTCAATATTTTGCAGACTGCTAAGAGTTGGCCTGTTTCTGGCACACAAGGCATCCTCTAACCCATTACCAATGGATTTATTGCATATCAGCAAGTTAAGTGGCATGAGAAATACTCAGTATATGGATCTAAACCTCTTCTGCAACATCAACAGAATGGTTTGGAGGGGCAAGTATTTTTCACAGAGGATACTGCTGCTGTCTAACAGACTGCTCATCCATTTAAAACAAAGTTCATCCTTGTCCATTTTCAAATGCAACGTAGATCTATGAATGGGAGACAGAACATTTATCCCAGGACTGCCCTCCTGTACTACTAATGGACAGATGCAGCTCCTAAGTGCTTTATCCCATGCATTAGTCCCCTCACATTATCTATGGTATGATCCCAGTTATTCTCACTAGGTGTAATAGATAATTATTGACCATGGGATGGGTAAGGTCAATATATAACTAAATGGGATAGGTTATTTCAAGCACAGGGAAACTGAATAGGCTTAAAATGGCCAATAAGGGCAGCTAGCCTAGTACTTACTTATGACTCTATGAACAGAGGATATAGAAAATTCAGTACATTACTGTAAGCCTACATCAAGTTCAACATTTCTAATTACTTCAAATTTTTATCTCATCTATAATGTTTTCAGCCATTCTTCTATCAAGCAATACTCCTATAATACACCCTCAGCTTTTTATATCCAGTAGTATTTCTTCAACAATTTTGCTATAGCAGCTGTACCCTACTTTTCACTTCAAAGAAATTTGCACAGAACGTATCTGGAAGCACTTAAAAAATTCACAATAAATTAAGTTTAAAGTCCAGCAAAATCCATCCAGTTTTCTTCAAAATGGCCACTTTACCTATTTCTAAGTGCCTTGTATTCCTACACAGTATTTCACTTCATCATCACCCACCCCCTTTTTCTCATTTTCTACATGGGGTCTGGGTGGCTTGTCAACTGTCACCATCTTTCACTATTCAATGCCACTCTCCTGCCTTCTGTGACACTCATTCCACCCTTGCTTTAAGTAAACATTAAAAACAGTTACTCTTTCTTTGACTTCAGTGCTGTATAATTATTCATAACTAGTATGTCAAATGTACATGGCTGTTAATCAACCACTTTTACTCATCTGAAGACATGCCCACATATTTGCAAATAAATGGTAAGGGGTGTTTAAAATAACTTATGTCATACTCCTGACCCATCTCCATCACAAGATCTTTGTCCGATAGCTAACTTTTGCCATTGCACTAAAATGTTTGAAACATTGATCCTCAAATAGCTGTTGACTTCTTTCCAACTGAGAGCATAACCTTGTTACTGGGTGCAGCACCATAACTGCCATTTATAGTTACACACTCCATTTATAACAATATGAATAATGAGCTCAGTGTTAAAAAGATTTTTGCAGATTACATATATGTGTAATCTATACAACAGACAACCTTTTTCAATGGAAAGCAGCATCACAGGCTGGCCAAAAAGTACTGATCTGTGTTGAGTATGTGATGATGGACATGTCTCCAATCATGCTTAATTCAGCCCAGCAATTGCCAAACCTTCCAATCCCCTTTCAAAAACCTACCCAGAACAGTTACAAGAAGGGAATAACATTTAAAATTATATCAGTAAGTACAACAGGGTTAAAAACAGCCATATTTGACAAAAATGTATTTGTAAAAAGTAGAACTTACCTTGTACAAGCAGAGCTTTACTTTGCTTTAACATTTCCTTGCAGGTACAGTCGTTACTTTTAGAAGTTTCTATGATTTTGTCCTTAGTGAATTTTGGCTCTATGTCTCATTTCTCACTTATATCATGCAAATTCATCCATTTGGGTGTGATTATTATGCTCGGCCATGGTGGTGCAGTGGTTAGCATTGTTACCTCACAGCAAGAGGTTCTCCGGTTCAAGTCCTCAGCTGGGGTGCCTTCTGTGTGGAGTCAGCATGTCCTCCCTGTGGTCACGTGGGTTTGCTCTGGTTTCCTCCCAAAGACATGCTGCAGGTGGATTGGACACTCTAAATTGGCCCTAGGGGTGTGTGTGCCTTCTGTGGAAGGTTGGGCGCTGGGCTGGCAACTCAACACTGTAAAACTCCACTCCCAATCATGAGTGGACAGGTGACTTGCTGTGGCAACCCCTAACTGGGAAAAGGAAGAAGAGGGGTGTGATTATCATGCTAATTAGGGCTAACTATTGTTTCTGAATCACTCAATTTGTTCAGTGTTAAAACTTACTAAGCATTAAGCTCATTTATCCTCTAACCTGTGTATATGCCAGGATCCCTGTGGACAACACTGCTTATGGTAAAGTTCATGCCATCCCTTTGGGGGGATCTCTAATGCCACATATAACATTATGGAAATACAGATGCTGTAGTATTTACTTTTCTGCCAGGAGAACAGGGATACAGGACTGCCATGTTTCACATCTTAAAAGTGCTATTCTGAACCATTATATTAACCTAACAAGCCATCTGCCATGCAAATGAGGTGTATGTTTATGCCCACGATTACATGGTGTATTATACAGGTAAGAAATGTTTTGGAACTTATGCAGAAGTGGTGTGTGGAGGAGACGGAAATCTTTCTCTACCTCCTTCATAAGGATTACAACATGAAGCTCCAGTTTATTCCATGCTGTCACCCATGTCACTGACATTCCACGCATGGTAGAACAGTGCATTAACCACTTCAGTGATATGAAGATCCACAATCCTGCCTCATATGTTGATGGAGGCAGACGTTAGATGGTAGTCACCACCAATGAAAATAGATTTATGTCAGCTACACATGCTACCTGCAAGTGGGTGCCATCCACAAACCTTACACGGTGCTCTTTCCCTCTTCATAACTTCTGAACATATTGCATAGAATAAGCAGCTGCTTAGGAGGATATTGGAGCACCTGAGTGAGCACCAGAACAAGTATATTTGCTTTGTAAAGTACAGGTTTTACTATCTAAAGTAGTACAGATTCAGTTTCATATAGTATAGCTTTCATAAATCCCTGCCACTGCAGCAATAACTTTCATAAGTCAAAGGTAGCACTATTACTGTTGAACATTATTAATGTATATGTGTGCATGTGCACATCCTACCATATACTTTTTACAAGTGGCTGAAGATGTTAAGGCTGTGGGTTCAGTTAACCCTCCCTTGTGAGTTCTGTTAAATTTTAACTTATGGTTCAATTCCTACATCATGTGTGTTCCAATAACTACAAGATTAGATGTGAGAAATATGTATGAGCAACATTTTTTGTGGGTGAACATTAGTATCACAGGCACTCTTTCTCTATACACTTGCTCCAATCATGTCTGAGCAGCCTTTTTAATTTGTATCAGTACATTTTTCTCTGTCATCCCATTACTGTATCTTGGACTACAGAACCCAGTTGCTTTGTCCAAGTAGCTCATACTTTTTTAGAATATTGTTGATGATGGTGGTGGGCTCAAACACCCTCTCTTTTTTCTATGCTAACAGCCTTGTTAAATTGAAAAGTGCCTTTGGTGTTCATTAAGGTATATTAGGTGTAATGTAATCCTGTTGAAAGTATGCACCCACTTCATTTTTTTCATTGTATATATACTTATTGCTCCCCCATCCTCTTTGTCACTATCCTTTTAATTACATACATGACCAGTTGGCCATAATAGTTAAGATCTTTGCCTCTCATTCACAAGGTACAAGGTTTGATCCTGACCTCTGGCCAATGCCTGTTTGGAGTTTGCATGTTCTCCCTGTGTCTCTGTGGAGTTCCTCCCACCTCAAAAAAAAAAAAAAACAAACACGCTGAGTGTTTTCATCTCAAAACTCATTAATGAATGGAGCTGTGGGAAGCAACACAGATTCTACATAGTGCACTATGGGGAAAGAGTTGAACAGACCAACTACTTTGGGCATCTACTATGGTGCGCAATACCCTCAATATAGAACATGGATCACAGACTGCACTCCGTAGCAGGGCTAGCCATTCAACTTCGTAAAATATGACTCTAGGTGTTTCAGTCATGTTGACTATTTTCACCAAATGGGCATGGGTATTTGTCAGTGATAAGTGGGTCAAGCATCCAATCTATGCCAGGCACTCTGGTAGGTGTGTATGCCACTAATGACCAGTGTGTGCCTGCCATGGGTCAATAAGCTACTGCCCAGATGGTGTCTAGTTGCCCTTGGTTACTTGGGCTAGGTCTGTTGAGGGTGGACATAAAATCAATCAACCTGCCAAACAGTTCACTTACAGGATGCAGCTTGGAAGTGGATGACATGATGATATGTAGGAGGCTAGACAGATGGAAGGGAAGTGCAGCAAAGCCACTTGGCTTGGGATCTGGAGTCTGCTACTCAGGAGGAGGACTGGCTAGAAATGGTGTGGCAATTGTGATGAGAGAGAGGCTTTAGAAGGCAGTATCAGAACTGACAGACTCACGACAATCAGGCTCCACTGTAATGATGTAATAATAGGGCAGTATTCATAATCTAAACCTATGTCCCACAGCAGGGTTGTGATAGTGAGATAAAGAGTGCATTCAGATAGTTGCAGGACCTACTAGATAAAGCAGGACAACATGAATTGGTGTTGATAACTAGGGACTTGAACTAACATGTCGGGACAGACAGAACAGGATATGAGGACTGCCTGGGTCCACATGGGTGGGGCTTCTGTCTGGCAAATGACTTGATAGTAGCCAACACATGTCTCAAAAAGAGAAAGACAAAATTAAGTGGATACATACTTTCAATATGATTACAAGAGTGGCCAAAATGCAACTCAGAGGAAAAGGCACTGGGGTAGAATCAATGATTGCAACATCATCTCCACCGAAACAGTCGGCCTACAGCATAAACCACTGGTTGCCACAATCAGCTGAAAGCAATGGTCAGATAAAGCTCTAAGATTAACAGAGACCAGACTGAAGACCTGGAAGTTGACTGGAGAGAAAGGACAACAGTTCAAGGAATTGCTCAGGGCTCTAACACCCCAAGAAGAGGAGGAAATAGGTGAAGTTGAAGAAATATGGCAGTGCCTCAAAATAGCATATGTGAGGATTACAGAACTGATATGTGGCTGAGCCAGGTATGGAAATAAGGTACACAAGAAAAACTGCTGGTGGAATGCAGAATTCCAGGAAGTCATCATAGGTTCATAGGTTCATAGGTAGGTACTGGGCTATCTGACCAAAGACATATATTAGCCCAGCCACATTGTGCGGTATTCACCGCCCCTTTGGTTAGTTCCCTAGGCCCTTGATCTAGCAGCTAGTATCCTTGGTCCCTATCTAGTAAAGCTGTTGGTATGATCCCTGGTGTGAACTTTCTGTTACCCATCCACTCGTCAAGGTTCCTCTTGAAGAGTGATAGTGAGGGGCTCTGTCTTATGTAGATCGGGACCTTGTTCCATAGCAAGAGAAGTCTTTGTGAAGGGAATCTATCCCTCCAGCATGTTCTATTCATTGTTGTGCTGAGGTTTATATCCCTAGAGCGTGTAGCTCGAGTAGATTTGGTTTTGCTAAGATGGAGCATGTTCAACTGTTCTGGGTTGGACATGGCTCTGTATGTTAGACAGAGATCGCCTCTGAGAAGGCGGTATGCAACAGAGAAAAGCCTTAGTTTTTTAAATCGTGCTGCATAGGGCAACTGTTTGAGGCCAGTAATCCTCTTAGTGAGGTACCTCTGTGGTCTCTCCAGCTGCTGGAGATACCTGGACAGGTACATTCCAATTGGTGCATTGCACTCAATAATGGGTCTGATGAAGGAAGTGTAGAGGGGCACCACTACATCCTTAGATCTTGATGTGAGCCCTTTCGTGATCAGATGGGTCACATAGAAGGATTTTCTAACCACCTTGGTAACATGGTTATCAAAGGAAAGCTGACTATCTACTTGGGTCCCTAGATCCGTTATTACTTCTTCAGATTTCAGGGGGTTACCTTCTATGTGGTAGTTCGTGGGTACGCTGTTTTTTCCAAAGGGGATTACTAAGCATTTTTTAGCATTTAGCTTGAGACCATGGCTTTGACACCATGCATCAGTCTCATTAAGGCCCTTCTGGAGGATATCCATGTCGACTGGAGACTCTATTATAGCACCCAGTTTGCAGTTGTCCGCAAACTTGGACAGCCACAGCCCTTCAGTGCTTGCCTGTACTTCTGAGAAGTATATGCCAAACAGGAGGGGCCCCAGGACAGAGCCCTGAGGCAAACCACTCATTAATGGTCTGGATTCGGACATAGATCCCACTACTCTTACTTTGTGGGATCCTTCTGAGAACCAGTTTGTGATCCATCTTGTGACGTAAGGGTTTATGCCCACGTTGGTGAGTTTATCAATAATACCCGAATGGGGAATGGTGTCAAATGCTTTAGCAAGGTCAAGGTAAGCTGTGTGTACCTCTTTGCCTTATCTATAGCCTGAATAACTGTCTCAAAGAAGTCTACCAGGTTCTGGAGGCATGATCTGCCCTTGACAAAGCTGAACTGTGTGGGGTCAAGTGTATGGAGGTTCCCATTCTCTCCATTTATGAGTTCCATAATGATTCGCTCCATTGCCTTACAGATCAGACTGGTCAGGCTTATTGGTTGATAGTTCCCAGGGTCGGTTGTGGGCCCACCCTTGTGCAGCCGAACCACCATTGCTGTGCGTCATTCTATGGGCACATATCCTGTTGAGAGGCTGAGACTGAACAGGGTATTCAGATGCGGGGTTAATTCATTTTGGAGCTCACGTATGACACAGCCCGGGACACCATCTGGTCCCATGGAGGCAGTATTTTTAGCTTTAGATAGAGCCTTATTAACCAACGTATCAGTAATAATTGGAGTTACTCAATCCCCTGGAATAGTAATAGGCCCTGCAGGTGGTGGTGGGGGGGGGGGATTTGCACTGAACCTGTCAGCCAAGATGCTGGCAATGGCAGTGGGGTCACTGTATTTTGTTCCATTTTGTAGTAAGCACAGAAGGCCTTATGGTTATCTTTGGCATCCTTTGCAACTTTCTTTTTGAAATTGGCTTTAGTTGACTTGATAAGGGCCCTCAATTTCTTACTAATGCTGATCAGGGATGATTTTTCTACTTGAGATTTGGCCTTTTTTTGTATAAGTCTCCTCCTTTTATTGTATAGTTTGCTTATGGCTGGGGTCCACCAGACTGGTTTCTTCTTGCTTGAGGAAGGAGTCTTGGTTTTATTTGGGATATCACGGTCCATGCAATCCTGAAGATGTATGTAAAGTGCCTTGGTGTAGGATTCTGCATCCTGGATATCATTATCCTTCTGCAAGGGAATAGTGAAGCTTTCCACTTCTGATTCAAGTAGTTTGAAGTTTGCTTTGGAAAGGTTTTTTACAATGTTTTTTTTGACTGGGGGAGGTGGAGGGGTGAGGATGCCCAGGGTTATCAGTTTGTAGTCTGATCTGACCAGAGAGGGGGTGATAACGGGTGTGGTACAATGGACGCCCATATTTGTGAGGACTAAATCCAATATGTTGTCCCCTCTAATAGGAGAACATACCAGTTGTTCAAGGGCATTTGAATTTATAAATCCTATGAACCGCTGGGCATAGGAGTTAGAACTTTGGTAGTTCACCCAGTCTATACCAGGGTAGTTGAAATCACCCAAAATTATGGTGTTGGGTAGGACCTTTATATTTTCCAATGCCTCAAGGAATGCTGAGTGAGCATCTTGGGACATGGTGGGTGATCTATAACAGGCTATGACTTGAAATGTGGTTTTGCCTGCTGATAATTGTGCATGGATGATCTCTGGGGCATCATGCTGCACCACTAACCTGGAGATGTGGGTATCCTTGATGAATATGGATACACCTTCACCCTCTCCACTGCGATCCGGTAACTGAGGCCGGAAGGTATGATATGAATTGTAACCTGGTAGTGCTGGGGTGCTCTCTGTAGCCTTGAACCAGGTTTCTGTCACTGCACAAACATTGATTTTCTCCATACTGAGGAGTGCCTCGAGTGAGTGCATTTTGAGGTTGAGACTTTTGGTGTTGAGTAGCATTACCCTTAGTTTTTGGTTACCTGTGCTGGTTACGGTGGTTGGTTTGTCCTTTGAGCCTTGCCTAAAAAAGGCACTATGGGGACAGCAAGAGTCTTGGCCAGTATTCAAAAGCCTAGGGGTGACATGTGCAAACCATCTCTGGCAAAACAGCGAGGCTTGTCTATCATGTCATCCCAGGCAGACAGACACTGGATCCCCTTAGAATGACACCAGAAGCTTAGCCAATTGTTGAAATTGATCATTTTGCCTTTGTATTGTGGTATCATTCTAGGTGAAGGTAGTATGCTACTCAAGGTCAGGGTCATACCAGCTTGGACTACATGATCAGAGAGCTCCTCAATGTCTCTTTTCATGTAGTCCAGGGAGGTACGTCTTAGATCATTCACACCAACATGTACAATGACAGCATCATACTTGTACTTGTTCTGGAGTGACCTAAGTGCCTGTGTTATGTGGCGGATCCTAGCACCCAACAGGCAGCTGACAGTAACCTTCTCCTTGCTCTGCCTGGTGAGTGGAACATCTGTATGCCTTACTATAGAGTCTCCTATTACTAGCATGTTGGGTATGGTGTTTTGCCTTAGGGGATGTCGTGAGGCGCACTGCTGAGGTGAATTATGTGTTTTCTGGCTTGTGTTTGGAGGTGCAGGTTGCTTGCTTGTCTGCTTTGGAGGGCCCTGTTTCTTTTTCAGATTGGTACCTAGTGCCTCCGAATATGTTTTTGTGTATTTATGTGTATGTTTTGCCGGTGCTTGTTTTGTAGATCCATGTGTGACTGGTGGTGTGATGCTAGTGTGTCTCTTCATGGGTTGAGAGCGCTTAGCCTCCAGTCTGGCTGTGTATTTGCATCTCTCACAAATGTTTGTGTCTAGAGGTAAGAGGAGAGGGTTGTCTGTATACACGAGGCAGTTGTGACATTGCCTCAGGATGCCCAATTCCACCAGATGAACTGGAGAGTACACCTGAAACTGACCTCTGGACATGCTTGTAAAAGTAAATTTCACTTGTCTTGCGGACATTCGAAGGTCTTATGCTGTATTATAATAGTGCTGTCTAGGAGATTTGGAAAATAATAGTGCTGCCTAGGAGATTTGAACAAGTGCTGATTTGGGTTATGCAAGTGCTGCAATAAGAGCAGTTGATCTGAATCACTTGAGTTGAGGCTTGCCTAGTTCTAATGGAAAATTTGCAGTGCAGACTTTGTGGAGCCAGGAATAGTATACCCCAGCTAACCGGCGCTGCCTGACACTGCTCTGTGCGCAAGGCCGCGCAAAAAGAGATTTGCAGGGTTTTAAGAGAGAGAGAGATCAGGGAGTTTGGAATTGACCCAAAATGGCCAATACAACTACAGTTTCTAGGCAGTAACCACTCCTACAGGGACAGACAGGCTACTCAGTGTTAACCACTGCCACTGGTGAACACAGAGACTTCCCTTTAGCCCAAGTAAGCACTGGCCTCCAAGAAATTTACAAACAGTTCAGAACAGCAACTCTGTAACTGAACTTTTTTTTTAATTATAGAAAGTGGGAAAATAGCAAGATTTTTTTATTTTTTTGTTTTTGTTTAAGGACAGCAGATACACACAAGTAGCAAACTAATCAGAACAGTGCAATAAATGACCCCAACACGTGTGTGCTAGGTCAGAGGCAGGTAAAATGCAATTTTAAGAAAAAACAATTTTAAATTAAGTACAACACAAAAAATGCAATAAACAGGCTTTAGGTATATTCTAAATACTGTTTCTAACACAGATATCAACTTTTGCAAGCAAGAAAACGCCGAAAAGTAGGCAGCAATGCAGTTTTTCTAAGAAATAAATCAGAAGAAAATACTTAAAATCTCAAAAGTGGCTCCTTTCTTCTCTCAGCATTTTCTCCTCTTGGTAGGTGCTTCAGCAACAACTATCAAGCTTGGAAAGGCGCAAAAACCACGCAGTTCAAAATTCAAGTCACCTATAGTAAATCATGACAGTCATTTATAATCCCAGTGTCACCAACCACAAAAAGTAAAATTGTTAAAAAAACAGTATTAATTTAATAAAAAAGACTGCAATAATCTCTTGTCCAACCTTCCCTTATGACTGTAACTTCCAGAAGAAAGAAGGAGTGCAGGAAATAGTGGAAGATAGAAAAGACCAACCAGGTTAGGAAAGAATATTGACTGGCTAACAAAGAAGTTAAGAAGGGAGTTACAATAGCAAAGAACAGGGCATCAGAGGCCCTCTACCAACTTCTTGAAAGTGACACAGCAGGTGGCACAAAGAAACTTAGCAGACTACAAGGCAAAGACAGAAATATGAAGAAGATAGTCAGACACCCTTCATAAAGAATGCCAGCAACAACCTGTTCACCACAGGACATCAATAACAGGTGGAAGGAGTACTTCCAGCAGATTCTGAATGAAGAAAACTCCACAGAAGGTGTACTGGTCCAGGCACAGTCTATGATGAGAGAAGAAGAGGGGCCCACCCTAGAGGAAGTAAGAACAGCACTAAGTAAAATGAAGTCAGAGAAACCAGCAGGCTCACATGAGGTCACAGCAGATATGATAAAGATGCTGGTTGACATAGAGAAGAAATGGCTCCTGAGGGTAGTTGTAGCAGTGTGAAGAGAAAGGCATATCCCAGATGACTGGAGAATAAGCATACTCATACCAGTGTATAAGAACAAAGGGGACATCCACAACTGTGGGCAATACAGAGGCATCAAACTCCTGTCACATTGCATGAAAGTTCTGGAAATGGTGATCAATAAACAGATACACAGAGTAGAAGAATGTAAGATGGGAGATGAGCAGTTTGGATTCAGATCAGGATGCAACAAAACTGGCCCAATGTTTGCAGTAAGACAGGCAGTTGAGAAGAAGCTAGAGATGAGGAAAGAGTCCAACTGGGCATTCCTAGACTTGGAGAAAGCATATGACAAGGTCCCAAAAAAGCTGATTTGGGCAGTACTGCTATGTTTTGATGTCCCAGAAACATTGGTAGAATTAATGCAGGCTATGTACAAGGATTCAGTGATTCAAGTACAAACAGTGCTCAGTCTCACAGAGGGGTTCCCAGTGGGAGTGGTTGTGCACCAGGGTTCAGCTTTTAGCCCACTGTTGTTCATACTGGTGATGGACTACATTAGCAAACAGGTCGGAGAGAACAGATTAACAAAGTTGCTGTATGCTGACAATGTAGACTACTGCAAAGGATAGGGGAATGGAATGCAAAACTGAAGGCACATGGGATGAAATTAAGCAGAGATAAGACAGTGGTAATGGCAGCAAATGGGGGAAATCAGAAAAAGCTAAGAACTGAGATAAAAGGGAAGATCGTGGAACAGGTTAATAGCTTCAAGTATCTGTGAGGGGTGGTTGAGGAGAAGGAAGTCTGAACAAAGAGGTCAAAGCTACAATCAAAGTGGATGCAGGCAACTGGCACAGAGTCTCAGGTATAGTGAAGACAGAAGAATGCCAAAGAAGCTGATCAAGTAAAGTGTATAAGACAGGGTGCAACCAGTAGTACTGTATGGTACTGAAACCTAGGCAGTAAAGGCAGAGCAGATGAGGAAGCTAGAGGTGATGGAAATTAAGTGCCTGAGAAGGGTAGTAGGATGCACACTGTGGGACAGGCAAAGCATTGAGGACTTAAGTGCAGAAACTAAAGTAGCTGAAAAGATCAAAGAGAACAGACTATGGTGGTTTAGACACATGCAGAAAAGCTTAAGACAATCTGGTGAAGATGATTTGGGACAGACAGAAAGAAGGTAAGTGGAAATGAGGACATCCAGCAAACAGGTGGATGGATTGTGTAAGAGAAGATCTGCAACGGTCGGCATGACTGTCAAAGAAGGCAGGAGTGTGGAATTGAATAGAGGGAGATGGCAACAGTTAGCACAATACCCTGACCAGATGTAGAAAATGGGAAAAAGGGGGCTGATGATGATGGCATTTATTTTGTTTATTATTTTGCTTCTCTCCATTTATTTTACCGTTATAGTTAGAGCATCTTCTGTGTGGCGACATGCGTGAATGGGCATTCCTTCGTTGAAGGTTGTGCATTAGGCCCGGCAAGCCAGCACGTAAAAATCTACTACCAATCATTAGCGGACCGGAGTTTCGCTGTGGTGACCCCTAACCGGGAAAAGCCGAAAGACACAACATATGCAGTGCAAGCTATGTACAAGTCACATCTGATATTAACAGTTCCTGGGTGTGCTTTTGTTAAACACACCTAAGAACTGTTAAGATCAGGCCTTAGTCTACTGGTGTGCTGAACAACTTTTTCTGTGATTTTGAAGTATAATCACAGCACTCCATGTACCACAAGAAACGTCTGAATGTACTCGTAATTGTATTCCACAATATGCTATAAGCTAACTAGATTGTACAAAATTATTTTTGCAATGTATATCACATTATTGATGTGCAGTATTTATACACACCACCTAGCATGGAGTTAGGTGGCTCACCTGCATTGTCAGTGATCCACCTTTGAGAACAGATCCAAGAGTTTTGATGACTTGGTACGGTGTCTAGGAATGAGATTACTGTTGTTCCTAGGAGACTGGGTGCTTCTGAATCAGATGTTGGGGGATGTTTTCTAGATGGAGCTGGCAGTGTTGCTGAAAGAGTTTTTGGAAGAATTACACTGGGGCATGTACAGCAGCAGCACATGTGCAGTATGAATGTTCTACATGATGCAGTTGCGCTCTTCTCATTAACAAGGAACGTGGAAAGTGTTTGCCTGATTTTTGTATACAAATTACTCCATTTTGTTGGGCCACTGTACCTGGTGGCTTGTAGAATGCTGACTACTTGTGTCCCAAACTGAAGACAAAACTGCGTTCCTAAAAGTAAAACTTCTAAAAAATCTGCAGTGAAACAATTCATAAAATATTTGTAAACAGGAATGAGAAAAAAAACACAATATTAATGAAACGAGACTTCTAAAATTTCAGCTGTACAATGCAGAGGCTTAGATAACTTGTCATTTGTTCAATTTACAACACTTGCGTATATTTTGTTGACTCTAACTGAATACTAATGGAATGTATAAGATTTTAGTTCTATAGTACAGGGAATGCAATAATTTGTCATTTTCTTGGTTTAAAACATTTTTTATATCTAAGGCTGGGATTTGCAGACAAATAACATGTCACATTTTTGATTAGTAGCCAAGCAAAATGTGTGGAGATTCAAAGACGGTGCATAATTTCATGTTTCTGAGGTATGAGCAGACACATACAGAAAACTCCTGAGTGTGTACAAAAAACCCAGGTTCACTCTGTAACTTCCTGCCCACTGTAAAGAATTGTTTGAAATACCAAAACAGAAGTGCTATAGGGACTTTCTGAGCCAGTGAATATGTCTAATCTCAATCAGTTATTTAAAGGCATCTGCGCGTTTTCCTTTGAAGATGATTTTAATCACTGAAGAATAATTTTAATTAGTACTGTATATCACACTGGCTAAAACTTTATATCACCATGGATATAACATGTTTATGTACAAGAAAGGACAAGACATGCATAGAATGGAAAATATTTAAAATGGTTAATATATCATTTAGGATATCTGTTTGATTTTAAATTGATATACATACATTGGTTTAGGCTCTTTTTTCAAAGCTGCTTGTCTTAAAAATGTACCAACAGTGGTTCCTGCTTGACAGAAAAGAAATACACCTGTATGTCAGACTGTATTGGAATTGTTGAAATTAATATATTGTAACAGGGGGTACTGGAACAGAAGAGGTTAATCTTAGTCCAGCTAACTTTGAAAAATAGTCTGAAATTAAATTACCTGGTTTAGGCCATAAAGATTGTATGTAACAGTTCTGATTTCAGCCAGAGAAGAAATGTCTGTGAAAACCAGGACTAGTAATCCTACTGTGTTATCCTTAGGGGTGAACTAATTGCTTCCCTGGAAGGGCAGATGTTTTGAAATGGTTTTATAGCTTCCAGATGCTATAACACATCTCAGCAAAGCTCTGTCTGTGTGTATGGTAACACAAAATGTGCTAAATTCTGGTTCAGTTACTAGCAAAGGAGGTAGTGTGGAAACCAGAGTCAGATGATCAGATGTATGTAATAACATTCTGTATTCCAGCACTGAAATGATGTTTTAATACTAGATGAGACAGAAGTCTCAGGGCAGTCTGTTTTTGAAACCTGACAAAGAAGGAAGACAATCACCCACTTCATCTTGCCTTGCTTTAGTAAGCCATCAGGGAATAATAATTCTTTAGATCAGTTAGGAAAATGTAGTGAGATCAGTTAAGTACTGCTTTTGTGCATCTGTGTGAATCTGTCCATCCATGTTATTTTTAATATTTCCTGTGACTGAAACTCTGGTGTTTATTGGAAATAGATATTTAGTATTTTCATGTTCTTTTATTATTTATTATTAAATATATTTAAACTTTTCATTGTGGCTGGTCTTTTAGGGCAGCCACTGTTGTGCAGCGGTTAGCGTTGCTGCCTCACAGCAAGAGGTTCTCCGGTTCGATTCTCAGCTGGGATGCCTTCTGTGCGGAGTCTGCATGTCCTCCCTGTGGTTGCGTGGGTTTCCTCCGGGTTCTCCAGTTTCCTCCCACATCCCAAAGGCATGCAGTAGGTGCATTGGACACTCTAAATTGGCCCTAGGTGTGAGTGTGTGCATGTGTGTGCCTTCTGTGGAAGGTTGGGCGCCGGGCTGGCAACTCGACACCGTAAAACTCCACTGCCAATCATGAGCGGACAGATGATCCACTGTGGCGACCCCTAACCGGGAAAAGCTGAAAGAAGAAGAAGATTGTGGCTGGTCTTTTAGAGAATATTTTAACCCCTGAGAGTACTTATATTTATTTGGTTACACTGTGGACTCTCCTAAAAGTCTTGTTGCATTTGTCAAACACTAACATTTGTATTAGTATTAATTCTAGTCAGTATAATTCGGCACCCTTGTAAGAGCCTTAAATATTTATTTATTTTTATATTTGTTTACCAGGAAAGACTGCTTGGACAGAACCCTTTTTCAGTGGCGGCACAAGGAGAAAAGCTCCACATGGTAACAATACATAAAAAACATAGACATAATGAACATTTTTTATACAATTGTGAGAAACATGACAGGGTTATCCTAATGTACAGTAGCTATGCAATATATAATAATAATTAGAATTAGCTGAGTTTTATACACTGCTGCAATAGTACAGATGTTCAGTATATAGTAGAAGTCAAGTCCAATGATACTTAGTGTGCCACATGTCTTACATTAAGCAGAAGTGTGTTAAAACATTACTTACAAAGCTGCTTTTACAGTTAGTAATAAAGTTAGATAAGCAGAAGTTATGCTATAATCACTTTCTGTTTAATTATATAAAAGAAGATAACAGAAAGGTAAAAGTGAGGAAGAAAGGAGGTCAGAATAAGAAAAATGAAGGACAACACAAAGCTAAGCCATATACAGATGCTGGAAACTACAGACCCATATGTCTCACTAGCCTTATATGTAAAGCCATGGAAGGAGTTATCATGGAGATGATTAACAGAGATATAGTAAACCTCCAGATACTGGGCCCAACTCAGTTTGGTTTCATAAAGGGCAGATCATGCCTACTCAACCTGGTGGACTTCTTTGAGAAGGTCATTAAAGCAATCGATGTGGGCAAAATCATTCACACTGCCTACCTTGACCTGGCCAAGGCATTTGACACAGCACCCACTTGGGCATTGTTGACAAACTCAAGAGATGAGGTACAAACCCATATGTTACCCAGTGGATAGCCAACTGGTTCACAGACAGGACCCAGGATGTTAGAATTTTTTTTAGAATTGGGGATTCCACCTCTACAAAGTGGCCAGTCACAAGTGGAGTCTTTCAAGGGTCAGTCCTTGGACCGCTCCTTTTTGGCATTTACTTCTCAGAAGCCAAGGCCAATGTCAGTGGTCTATAGCTGACTAAATTTGCAGTTGATTGCAAGTTAGGAGCTGTCATTGAATCTTACACTGACCCAAATGTTCTCCAGGAGGGACTGACACAGACAAACAATTGGTGTCAGAGTCATGGACTAAAGCTAAATGCCCAGAAATGCATAATAGTATCCTTTGGGAAGGCATCCATCCCTGGTAACTATCATATTGACAACACACCCCTTAGAGTTGACCCAGTAATTAGGAACTTAGGGACACACAGATATAGTAATCTAGCCTTTGATCATCATGTGTCTACAGTGGTGAGGAAATCATTCTATGTAGTACAACAAAGGTATGGAATCTAATTCCAAGGAAATCATTGTTCCACTGTATTTGGAATTCATCAGACCTATCATTGAGTACAATGACCCCTTTGGTATGTACCTAACCAGGCATATTTAACAACTGGAACATCCACAGAGGTCCCTCACCAAAAGAATACAGGGCATAAGTAATATGTCATATGCAGACCGCCTCAAGGCCCTATCCCTGCATTCTATCTCCTACAACCTTTTGAGGGGAGATCTATGCCTGACATACAGGGCATTGTCAGACCCCACTCTGATGAACCTCCTGCGTATCCACAAAACAAACAGTACCACAATTACCCATTCTAAAGACTTAAACCTTGCCTGTGATATAAATAGGACCTGCTGGAGAGATAGGTATGTATCCCAGAGACTACCCTGTCTATGGAATAGGTCCCCGATCCATGTGAAGCAGAGTTCTTCCCTAATCCAATTCAAGTGCAACTTGGACAATTTGATGGAAAACCAGAAATTCATCCCTGGTTTGGCACCTATGTCTCTGATGCAAACAGGTAACCTGTAAATGGTTCATCTCCCAGGCCCATGCTTACACTTATCAAGGGTATCAGAACTCGTCAGAGATTTGGGATGAATGGCTAGACTTAAAAAGGCCCTTGTCGTTGTTAGCCTAGTAAACATCTATGATCCTAAGAGAGGAGCTAAAAATGGAGATAGTGAGTAATATGTTTCTAAGTAGTTAAATAAGGTAATGGGTAGGTTGTGGGATAGTTTTATCAGTAAGGGATAAAATATTATAGTTATAGTTATACTTAGGGTTAGCCAAGTAAACACCTATGAACCTATGATCCTAAGAGAGGAGCTATAATGGAGATAGTGAGTAATATGTTTCTAAATAGTTTAATAAGGTAATGGGTAGGTAGTGTGATAGTTTTATCAGTAAGAGATAAAATATTATAGTTATACTTAGGGTAGGATGAAGAAAGTGTGGTTGGAATAATAGTGTGCTAGTGTGAGCATTTTTGAGTAAGGGAGAAAGACATTATAGTTGTTCAAAATTAGCCTGGACTGTTACATGAGCAGAGCCCATACGTCTGATAATTTTTGAGTAGTTTTTTAACTGAGTTTAGTTGCTAGTAGTTCTAATAGAGTGAGGGAGTGTATTCCAGGTTTTTGTTACACAGCATGAATATAGAGAGTTCGCTGTAGTGTTTGTAAATTTAGTAACTTGTAATAATGATTTATTTGATGAACGAAGCATACATATGCTGGAGTAAGGTTGTATTATATTTGGGAATGCAGTTTTCTCAGGCTGATAAAGTAGCTTGTGAGCCAAGATTAGCTGGTTATATGTCAGGAGTTGTGGTAGTTTTAGCCAGGAGATTTTTTTAGGGGGTGGCAGTGGTGTGTCCTATGTGTAGAGTCTGTGGCAAATCTTGCTATTTTGTTATAGCAAGTTTCTAGATTTCTAAGTCTGCCTTTTCAAGATTGCTGAGAATGGGTGAGACATCGAGGAGGGTTGACAGTGGGTGGGCTCTGGCAATGGCTATCTTAGAACTATCTGTTAGAAATTTTTTATTTCTGTAAAGGGTTCCCATTTTTTATGTATCTGATTGTTTGTGATATGTGTAAATCAAATCTAAGCTTATTATCAATTATAACTCCTAGTTGTTTAGTTTGCAGTTCAAAAATAATTTTTGTATTATCAATACAAATGATATGGAAGATGGGTAAGGGATCTGTGGCTCTGGTAGGATGAAAGATCCTGAGTTTTATTTTGTTGTGATTAAGCATGAGCTGTTAGACAACCATTTTTCAGTTTGAATGAATGAGTTTTGTGTTATGTCTTGAAGCCATTGTATTGTATATAAGCAAAAAAAGACTATGACGCTGCACAAAAACCATCAAAAATTCAAAAAAAGCACAGTAGGAGGGAGAATGAATATAATCCAAAGATGTATTTATTGAAGTAAAATAATTCCACAACCACGCCAGGAAAAAGAAGACATAAACCATAATGAGCTTGCGATTAAGCCCGGTTTCGTCCAGCCCTCTAAATTCAATCTGTAGGGTCATATCCATCTCCCTCGTAGACAAATACCAGAACTAATAAGCAAAAAAAAGACTATGACCACTGCACAAAAACCACCAAAAATTAGAAAAAAGCGCAGTAGGAGGGAGAATGAATATAATCCAAAGATGTATTTATTGAAGTAAAATAATTCCACAACCATGTCAGGAAAAAGAAGACATAAACCATAATGAGCTTGCGATTAAGCCCGATTTTGTCCGGCCCTCTAAATTCAGTCTGTAGGGTCGTATCCATCTCCCTTGTAGCCAAATACCAGAACTAATAAGCAAAAAAAGACTATGACCACTGCACAAAAACCACAAAAAATTTGAAAAAAGCGCAGTAGGAGGGAGAATGAATATAATCCAAAGATGTATTTATTGAAGTAAAATAATTCCACAATCACGCCAGGAAAAAGAAGACATAAACCATAATGAGCTTGCGATTAAGCCCGGTTTCATCCGGCCCTCTAAATTCAGTCTGTAGGGTCGTATCCATCTCCCTCGTAGCCAAATACCAGAACTAATAAGCAAAAAAGACTATGACCACTGCACAAAAACCACCAAAAATTCAAAAAAAGCACAGTAGGAGGGAGAATGAATATAATCCAAAGATGTATTTATTGAAGTAAAATAATTCCACAAAGAAGACATAAACCATAATGAGCTTAACCACCAAAAATAAAGCAGTAGGAGGGAGAATGAATATAATCCAAAGATGTATTTATTGAAGTAAAATAATTCCACAACCACGCCAGGAAAAAGAAGACATAAACCATAATGAGCTTGCGATTAAGCCCGGTTTCATCCGGTCCTCTAAATTCAGTCTGTAGGGTCGTATCTTCTTTTTCCTGGCGTGATTGTGGAATTATTTTACTTCAATAAATGCATCTTTGGATTATATTCATTCTCCCTCCTACTGCGCTTTTTTCGAATTTTTGGTGGTTTTTGTGCAGTGGTCATAGTCTTTTTTTGCTTATTAGTTCTGGTATTTGGCTACGAGGGAGATGGATATGACCCTACAGACTGAATTTAGAAGGCCGGACGAAACCGGGCTTAATTGCAAGCTCATTATGGTTTATGTCTTCTTTTTACTGGCGTGGTTGTGGAATTATTTTACTTCAATAAATACATCTTTGGATTATATTCATTCTCCCTCCTACTGCGCTTTTTTCTAATTTTTGGTGGTTTTTGTGCAGTGGTCATAGTCTTTTTTGCTTATTAGTTCTGGTATTTGGCTACGAGGGAGATGGATACGACCCTACAGACTGAATTTAGAGGGCCGGACGAAACTGGGCTTAATCGCAAGCTCATTATGGTATATGTCTTCTTTTTCCTGGCGTGGTTGTGGAATTATTTTACTTCAATAAATACATCTTTGGATTATATTCATTCTCCCTCCTACTGTGCTTTTTTCGAATTGTATGGTATATGCTGCAAATATATGTGTAGAGTCATCTGAGTATTGTATTATTGAAGCTATTGGGGTGAAAGTAGTAAGGTCATTAGTAAATATACTTAAAAATTATAAGACCAATAATGTAACCCTGTGGGACATCTAGTGTGACTGGGAGTAGGGAAGAAAGGTCTTGCATCCACTTCACTGCCTACTGCTGGCCTGCTAGATAACTCTGGAACCAGGAGAGGGCAGAAGGGTTGAGTTTTAGGTTTGTGAGGGCAGTCAGTAGCTTGCAGTGAGAAACAGTGTCAAAGGCCTTAGACATATCTAGAAAGACTGATGAAACTATTTTCTCTTCATTTCTGAATTGGTTTGTGGTATTGGTAAAGCTGAGATGTGCAGTAGTAGTGCTATAATAGGGTCTGAAATCATGCTAATACATGTCCAGCAGGTAGGTAGTAAGATAATGTAGAAGTTGAAAATGTTTACACCTTTCTAGGAGTTTAGATAGTGGGAATATTATGGCAATGGGTCTATTATTTGTGAGTCAGTTGATTGTCCACCTTTATGCAGGGGAATTATGTGTGAGATTTTCCAGATAGATTGGACATGTTGTTCAGCAATACACAGATTGATCAATATTGATAAAGAGTAGGACATATTTTTGCTGCTATTTTGAGAAATTTGGCTGATGTGTTATTGGCTGCTAATGTGGTAGGTTTGACTTTTCTTAGACATTTTTCTAAGGTTTTACTGGGGTCTATATCACTTCAATGAAACGACAGAAGTTCGAACACCATATGTTCGAACTTCTAACCTCGAAGTGCAAAATCATCGAAGGCTTAAAACAGTGATTTTTTTTCCTAGGGAAAAAAATTCTGTTCCAAGAAAACACACACACAACACAAGCACATCAAAAAAACAGTAATCTACACACATACACTTAAAATCGTACATCAAACCCTACACTAAACTGTACAAACATTACTATCTAGCCACTTACCTTAACCCAAACCCTAACCCTAAGGTCTGTCACTATCGCACACTCACCTGACCCACGCCTTAACCCTAACTCACCTATCCTGCCCTAACCCTAAAGTCTGTCACTATCACACGCCCACCTCACCCATGCCCTAACCCTAACTCACCTAACGTCCGCACAATCATACACTTACCTGAATCTGACCCGTAACTTTCCACCACAGTGCTGAAAATAGTGAAGCCACAGAAATGGACAACCAAATTCTTTCCCTGGGAAAAAAAAATTGGTTATCTGCAGCTTCACTATTTTCAATGTTCGCTGTTTTTGGATTGATATTAGACCATTCAAAGTATTAACACTTTGATGATCTAATATAGACCCATTTTACTGGAGGTGGGTTGGAATGAGAAAGTGTCATGGTTATTATTGGATGGCTTTGGTGCTGATGCTTGATAGTGCTGATTATGTTTGGTTAGAGATAGAATACTATTGGTGAAGTATTTCCTGAAATGCTGGTGACCCCTAACTGGAAAAAGCTGAAAGAAGAAGAGGAAGAAGAAGTCTCTGAGCTGATTAGTATATTGGATTGGAGATTGTGGCTTGTCAAGGGTGGATGATTGTTTTGATTTTGCTCCAGATTTTTATGGATTTCTTTGATGTTTCAGTTGTATATTAGTGTAATAATTATTTTGTCTAATTTGATTTGATAACCAAAAGTAGATGTCAGTGAATATAAACGACTTAAAACCAAAAACACAATTCACTGAAAGCAACCAAATGGAGAACGAGCCGAAGTTGAAAGTTTATTCAATCCACAAGAGAAACAAGTGATGTGTGATTAACGCTATAAATAAAATTGGCGTTTTCGTAATAAAATTCATCAGATAGACACACTTGAATGCCTTAGCCTTATTTAAATAATAAACTAGAAATTATGAAACAAAACACTATTGGACAGTTAATTGATTAAATAGCACCAATATAAGAAACTTGAACAATTTTTTGAAAATAATAACTGTTAATATCCATGAATGCCTATAAATCTAACATCAATAAAAAAACATAAATATACTCATACTTTAAAATATGTACAATACATGATACAATCTTTAACATAAAAAGATTCAATTTGCATGAACTAAAATAAAATACATATTCAGTGACATGATGTATTGTATGCTGTCCTCTGGTGGTATAAAACATATTTACAATTTGGCAGCTCTTAAGTTTAAAACAGGCAAAATAGAAAACATATTGTTTAGCCCTGGCTGTTGAGTGGCTTCCAACACTATTTGCCAATAGAGCTCACGATATTCTAATTTAGCTTCCCACATGCCTCCTCTTATTTCCTTAGGCACAACTTCCAGAACAAAAAATTAAAATAATGCTTGATGACATACTGTCTTATGACGAAAAAGTGCATTATTTAAATTTGCCTTACTCATTTCATATAGATGTTCATATATACGTGTTTTAAGTTTTCTCTCTGTCTTGCCGATGTAAAAGGATTTGCATTCCTTGCACAGGGCAAGATAAACAAGTCCACTGGTGTTACAGTTTGAATAACAATTGCTCCTAATATTTCTCTTCCTGCTTGGAATTTCTATAGAAGACACATTACAAATGTAGGTGCACTGTGAAAATGCACCGCATTTGAACTTACCGGTCCTTGTGCCATGGTGTGGAACTCCAGAACCATGTCCAAACTCAAAAAATTTTTTAAAATTCATATCCCTTCTGTAGGTAAATTTTAACTGACTTGTACACAGTTGATCTAAATCAGTAATTTCTTTGAATTTATCCCATTCTCTACTAACAACTTTTCTTATAACACCTGAATCTCCATTAAAGTCTAAAATGTATGCATCTTCCAAATTGTTGTCCCTATTGATTTGTGGAAAGAACAATGAAACAACTGATGGACAAAAATCCTGTCCTAAAATAGGTGCAAATCTATTAGGTCTACCTTCCCGAACTTCTGTAATAACCTGTTGAATTAAATTAGTGGGATAACCTCTATTTTTGAACATTTCACTCACTGTATTACATTCAATAATGAAATCTTTATCATTAGAGGTCATACGGCTAATCCTGACCATTTGCCCTTTTATAAGGTTTTTCTTTTGAAAAAAAGGATGCCCACTACTGAAATGAAGATAGGAGTCTGAGAAAGTATTCTTTCTGTATATTTTAGATGAAAACTTGCCATTGTCCTTTGCAATACATACGTCCAGGTAATTGAGTACCTCATAGTTCAAGTTGTAAGTAAAATCCAGGAAATTAGTTGCTCCCTTTAAATAGGTCAAAAATTCAAAAAATCTTTCTTTACTTGCCGTCCACAAAATACAAACATCTTCCAAGAAGCGTTTGTATAGGGACCAACAACTACTAAATTCACTATTAAGAATGTAAGTATGTTCCCACCATGTCAGAACAATGTTGGCATATGTGGGGGCACAACTGGCCCTCATCACCACACCTTTAGTCTGCTTATAAAATTCACCTTCATAAAACATGTAGTTGTTAGTGAGAATGATCTCCATGAACAAAAGGACGTTAGTGAAATCGTTGTTGGAAAAATTTCCGAATGTGTTCATATAGTCTTCTAGCCATTGCAGTTCCTTATCATGGGGTATACTGCCAAAAAGGTCCACTATATCTAATGTAATGAAAAGCAAACTGTCATTATAAAGTTCGGGTTTCAAATGTCTAAGGAAGTCCTAAGAGTCCTTTACCACTGCTGGACCTGTCCAGGACAGATCTTTAAGCTTAGTATCAACATATTTAGAAAGGGGCAAAGTAATAGCACATTCTGAGGAAACAATAAGTCTGAGTGGGGGGTCCAGTGTGTTCTTGTGGATCTTGGGAATACTGAACACCGAAGGAACCCTGTGGTGTTTATTGATTAGAAAATTAAATGTGTCCAAATTAATGGAACTTTCTAAAAGTAGATAATTAAGCATGAGGTGAATTCTAGAATTAGCTATGTTGACCTCATTAATAGAAGCCAAAACATATTTGCAAGTATTACTAAGCTCATCTCAGCTAAAGCGTCTTCTGTGTGGAGACAAGCGTGAATGGGCGTACCTTCGTTGAAGGTTGTGCATCAGGCCTGGCAAGCCGGTACGTAAAAATCTACTGCCAATCATTAGCAAGCCAGAGTTCGGCTGTGGCGACCCCTAACCGGGAAAAGCCGAAAGATACAACAACAACTAAGCTCATCTTTCATTTTAGACTCGTAGAGAATGCTATCCGTCAATACAGTCCCTCTACCTTTGTCAGAAATGGACAACCAAATTCTTTTCCTAGGAAAAAAATTTGGTTACCTGCAGCTTCACTATTTACAACGTTCGCTGTTTTTGGGTTGATATTAGATCATCCGAAGTATTAACACTTCGATGATCTAATATAGACCTGTTTTACTGGAGGTGGGTTGGAATGAGAAAGCGTCATGGTTATTATTGGATGGCTTTGGTGCTGATGCTTGATAGTGCTGATTATGTTTGGTTAGAGATAGAATACTATTGGTGAAGTATTTGTTGAAATTTTGGCGACCCCTAACTGGGAAAAGCCGAAAGAAGAAGAGGAAGAAGAAGTCTCTGAGCTGATTGGTATATTGGATTGGGGGTTGTGGCTTGTCAAGAGTGGAGGATTGTTTTCATTTTGCTCCAGATTTTTATGGATTTCTTTGATGTTTCAGTTGTATATTAATGTAATAATTATTTTGTTTAATTTGATTTGATCTTTGACCTTATTCCTGATTTTTTTGATATGTTAAGTGATTAGGTTGAGTTTTGTTAGCAAGCCATAAGTCTTGTCTCTCAACTTGAGGAGGGTTTTAGTTTCATTTGCCAGCCAAGGGGTATAGTTTGCCTTAATCTGGACTGTTCTGTTAGGTGCCATTCTATTAAGAACATTAAGGAAAGTATGATTAAAATATTCATCAACAGCATCTAGGGGCAAATTATTAAGAGGAGTCTACTTAATTTTCTTCAGAATGTTTATAAGTTCTTGGGGTTTGAAGTTTTTCTTATTTTGGATTTGGTGGAAAAGGATATGTTTAGTAGGGTTGATGTTTTGCCTGAGCAGATAGTATGTGGTCACTAAGACTATCATGGACACAGCCAGCATTTTGATAGTGGGAGGGTTTGTTGGTCAGGGTCCATTCTAGGATAGAATATCTGTTTGATTTTTTGTCTATTCTGGTAGGGTTTGGGATAATTTGTGTAAAGCCATAGAGGTTGATATGATTACTGGGGTTTTGTGAATTACATGTCAACCAGTCAGTGTTGAGATCACCCATGATGATGGTTTCATGGCTAATATCTTTTGAAATGCATTAGAAGATGTGCTCAGTTGTATAAATATTATTACCTGATGGGATATACATGGCTATTATGGCTATGTAGTTGTTAGGGCTGATTTGTAGTCTGAGCAGTAGTATATTGGTGTTGTTAGGAGTTGTTATATTGAGATTTAGTTGTTGTAGTATGAGGTTACTCTTAAATAATATGGCTATTCCTCCTCCTCCTTTTGTCTTTCTATCTGCCCTTAGTATGTTATAGCCTGGAGGAGTGGTTTCATTAGCTATAATGTGTGTTTTCCACCAAGTCTCTCTTAAAATGGATATATCTGGGGATTAAAGAGAGATGGTAGCATTAAGCTCATGAACCTTATTAATAATACTTTTGAGAATTAAGTTTAGAAGTAGCAGGTGAGATCCATTTTGGGGTAGGTTAAATATGTTTTGTGTTTGAAGGTGGGTTGAGGTGGAATATCTAGGAACTGGATTAGGATGCATGTCATCACTTATTATAAATTTTTAGCTATGTTTAATAGAGTATAAAAGGGTTTTGATACATGTTTGTGATACCTGAGTGAGAAGTTTTTGGAGCTTTTTTTTAAATGGAGGTATTTTGAGTTTCACTTGATCAAAGAAAGTGGTCTTGAAGATAGCTGTTGATATTTCCAAGAAAGTGGTTTGGTTTTGGGTGTGGGTGGATGTAGTTTTATGGTGGCTTGGGGTGTGGTTAGCTGAAAGTGTTAAGTTGTAAGATGAACAGCTGTCAAGAGAAATATTAGTAACATGCCATATACAGGTAGCATGTTGGTGTGTGTGGATTGTTTAGGGAATATAAAAACTGACTTTTAATTAATATTCTTATGCTAGTTTAGATAGGAAGTAGGAATATGTGTCAGCAGGAGATTATGAGGTTGACCAAGAAGGTAGTATGCCTTTTAGGTTGTGTCAGTAGAGGTTAGATGTGATGGGCTAGAATGCTTATGTGAATGGTTAGATGGGAGGGTCTAGGAATTAAAGGAGTTAGGTGTGTGGTTATGTTATTAAGCAGTTGTGGTATTTCTTGATTGGACTAGTTTACAATGTGGGTGTGGTCTGGTTAAAATAAATCCAGCTGACCTTGGGGTGGGTGGGAATGGGTGTAGGGTAGGAGAACAGAGTGAGCCCAAGTGTAGCTGGTTTTGGAGTGCTCTGGTGGCAATACTTACAATGTAGTCTGGTCATAAGGGCCATACCTGGTAAATATCTGCCAGACTTTCCCAGGTGTGTGTGTGTGTGTGTGTGTGTGTGTGTGTGTGTGTGTGTGTGTGTGTGTGTGTGTGTGTGCGTGTGCACGTGTGTGTGTGTGTGTGTGTGTGTGTGTGTGTGTGTGTGTGTGTGTGTGTGTGTGTGTGTGTGTGTGTGTGTGTGTGTGTGTGTGTGTGTGTGAAATCAAATCTCAAAGAATGTGTGTGTCAGCTACTTGAAGCAAGGACAAACAGCTCTGGTTTCACAGAAGGAGTTGTGGAGGACTTGGCTTGGAACACTTGGATGAGGACTCACTTCTACAACTGTGCCAGTGGGGAGTCTTACTGGGGGCCTATAGAGAGCAAGAGGGAAACCCATCTCCTGGTGTTCCATGTGTGTTCTTAAGGGAAATTGTGCTTGGTGCAGAGTGGCTCATCTGAAAATACAGTGTGTATCTATTTTTGTTTCAAGCGAACATCCCTCAACAGTGTCTGTGGTGATGACTGAGACTCTTTGATCACTGGCCCAGAGGAGGAATGTCACATATTGCCAAGCAGTAGTGTGTATATTAATTGAACTTCTGTGACCTGCAAACACTTGTCACTGAAGATATGTATGTACTCTCAGCAGCCACAAGATAAACATACATAATTTCATTTTCACAATAGTTTTATTTATTTTTGTTAGTTTAGTTTAGTCAGGGAAAGCAGGCAAAGATGTCAGCAGAGGATTATGCCAAGCTGACAAAGAACCAGTTGGCCAAGGTGTGTGAAGCCAAGGGATGGGTGCATGCTATCCTGACTAAATAGGAAATTATTTCAGCCTTAATTGCAGCTGCAGCACAGACCTGCAACCAGTCTGGTGATGGGGATTTGCAGCCTTCAGAAACAGGACAATTCACATTTTCCTCAGAGGACTTAGAAATCCATCTGGAGTTAAAGAGACTTGAACTTGAGGCCAAACATATAGAATTATAATCACCAGAGGGACTGTGTCATTTAGAGGCCAAAAAAAAAGGAGAAATGGATGGAATTAGAATCAGCAGAGACACTGCAGCATTTGGAGGCTGAAGAAAATGAGAAACAGTACCAACTTGAGCGGCAGATGCTGATTCTTCATCAGGGTCATGGAGGTAATTAGGTAGGGAATAACTGAACCTCTGAAGCAATAAAGGTCAGTGAATTTATTCCACAGTGTAGAGAGGGTGATAATATTCATAGTTTTATTCATATATTTGAAAGAGTATGTAAACAGTATAAGGTTGACCAAGGGCTCTGGGTACTGTTCCTGATCCCCTTACTTCATGATAAAGCTGCAACTGCTGTTTCTAAATTGTCTGATACTGATTGTTTAAACTATGATAAAGTAAAACAGTGTTTATTGGAATGTTTCAAGTTCACACCTGAAACTTACAAAAACAAATTTGTGCGCATAGATGCAAGGCAGATGAATGTGTATGT
This sequence comes from Protopterus annectens, assembly GCF_019279795.1. Classification (NCBI taxonomy): domain Eukaryota; kingdom Metazoa; phylum Chordata; order Ceratodontiformes; family Protopteridae; genus Protopterus; species Protopterus annectens. Next base: position 442,498,716 of record NC_056746.1, on the reverse strand, counting down.
GATTATATTGCTCAGTTAAGCACTTATAAATAGGTCGGTATGTGGGTGTCAGGTCACCACGTTTGAAAGGCTGGCAGACCTTTTGGTGTGCGGAACAAGCCCTTACCACTTTGCTTGAGGACATGAGAATCTGGTTGGCAGACTGGGAGTGTAACTCTGCAGATGAGCTTGGGGAAAATTGGATCTCTACTTAGCAAGCAGAACATCACAGCACAAGAAGGGGATACCCAGTGCTGCACATGGATGTAAGGGAACCCATGGTGGGCAGCCTAAACCACGCTGACAGAGTCCACCAGTAACAGGGGAAGTCACTAGTTCAGGTACATGGCCAGGATCAAGGTTTAGATGTTTTAAATGTAACCATATCAATCGTGTAGCATACAAATGTTCACTGAGGAAAGGAGGGGAACAAAAGGTGGGGGAGATAGCAAGTGGGAATAACAGTATGCCAGTGGTAAGTTGTCTGGAGACAGCAGGAGTACCAGACTATCACCAGAGTTTGTACCCTACCTTAGTAGATGGAAAACAGGCCACTGCTAAGAGAGAGACAGCCTCTGACATAATCATTGTGAAGCCTGCAGTGGTTAAAGAGGAGCAGTACTTGCTTGGGCAGTCCACTGCAGTCATAGCTTTAGTAGGGTCCCCTTCCAAATGCCTTTGGAGAGGGTTCACCTTGACTCGGAGGGTGGAAAAGGAAGCAAGCAAGGAGGTGTCCTTGAAGATATCCCTGCAGATGTCTTGATTGGGAATGATTTTGATAATGCAGTACCTTAAGTGCATGCAGTTACTTGCAATCAGGCTTGGAGACAGGCATGTGGGACTGGTAGCATAGGAGAGACCCAGACAGACCCCATACCTGAAGCTAGGGCTGGTGAGTTGGCTATTTCAGGGAGGCTGGTGAGGTGGCTATTTCAGGGAGGGAGCTACCCTGTAGCAGTGAGCCTGAAGTTGAGTCACAGCTGCTGGTAGGTACTGATGTTCCCTTGGACAGAGTGACTTCAAGGGCAGAGGTGAGGGGTAGTACCAAAGCTAACAGTGAGGCAATACTGTCAGATGATACCAGACATCCTGTGCAAGGGGACCTGGGAAGGGTCACAAAGATACAGTTGAGGCAGGCTCAGCTCTCATAACCTACACTAAGAGGCTTGAGGGAGGTAGCTAAGGAGGCACCTGATTCTCAAGGAAAAAGGGAACCTGTATACTGGGAACAAAGGTTTACTGTATACAGAGTGGACCCCAGAGGGAGAGCTAGAGGGTGAAGTAATACAGTAGTTGGTAGTGCCTAGAGCCTGCCATCTGGCACTTCTAGGGTCTATATTATATCCTCGAATGCTTAAAAAAGCGAATGCTGATTGATCAAACTTATTTTCGCGAAACTGCAAAATATCGAAGCAGCAGACACTCAAATTTTTTTCCTAGGGAAATAATTCAGTTGTCCGTTTCTGTTGCTTTGGTATTTTCAGTGTTATGGTGGAAAGTTACCGGTCAGATTCAGGTAAGTGTGTGATTGTGTGGATGTGAGTGTTAGGGTGATTTAGGTGAGTTAGGGTTAGGGCTCGGGTTAGGTGTGTGTGCTATTGAGTGGACATGAGGGTTAGGGCAGATTTAAGTGAGTTAGGGTTAGGGAGCGGGTGAGGTGAGTGTGTGATGGTGACGGACCTTAGGGTTAGGGTTTGGGTTAAGGTAAGTGGGTAGTTAGTGATGTGTGCATAGTTTAGTGTAGAGTTAGGTATCAGATTTTAGGTGTATGTGTGTGGATTTCTGTTTGTTTGGTGTGCTTGTGTTGTGTGTATGTGTTTTGGATCAGCGATTTTTTTCCCTGGAAAAGAAATCGCTGATCTGACAGTTTGAGATTGTAAGCTTTCGCTTCAATTAGGTCGATCAACCAGTGTTCGCTTTTTTAAGCATTCGATGATATAATATAGTCCCCACTTCTATCCATAGCCCATGACATTCCTTTTGCAGATCTTATGGGTATAAAACTTACCAAGAGATGTACTATGCAGAACTTTTATGTGTCTGGGTTTGCAAGGGATGTAACAGGGTACTGCAGGACCTGTGAACAGTGCCAAAAAGTAGGCAAGGCAGGAGGCAAGATTAAACCTTCCTTGACACCTTTGCCTGTGATTAAGGAGCCATTTTAGAGGGTAACTATGGATATTGTGGGGCCTCCGAGCACCCCAATTTCCAAAAGGAAGACGTGTATCCTAGTGGTAGTAGATTATGCTACTAGATACCTTAATATGATGGCTCTGTCCTCTATCAAGGCAGAGAAGGTGGCAAATGCTTTGCTAGAGATTTTCAGCAAAGTATGTTTCCCAAGAGAAATACTGACTGACAGAAGTGCCAATTTCACATCTGACCTGCTGGCTTGTCTGTGGGAGTGCTGTGGATTGAAGCACCTAAAGATCACCCCTACCACCCCTGAGTAATGGTCTTGTGAAAAGGTTAAACTCTAGACTAAAGCCATGCTAGCAGCAATTGTAGACCAGTTTAAGGGAGAATGGGACAAACATTTGCCCCATCGAACAGGGAGCTACCCCAGGAATCCACAGGTTTTTTACCCTTTGAGTTGATGCATGGGCATAGGCTGAGGGGGTGTTTAGATTTGATTCATGATAAGTGGGATGGTGAATGTGAATCCCACAAGGAGTCTGTTATGGCATATGTCCTTAACTTCAGGACAAGGCTTAAGGAGCTCATGGGCTTGGCACAGGAGAATCTGGCAGTAGCCCAACAGCAGAAAAAGGTCTGGTATAAGAGGAATGCTTCAGCTCGAGAGTATGTTGTGGGACAGCAGGTTATGGGTCTCATTCCTGTCACATACAATAAGCTGCCAGCAGCTTAGGAAGGACCCCTCAAAGTGGTAAGGAAGGTCAGTGATGTTAGCTACATGGTAAACTTGCTAGATATGTGGCAGTGGCCAACATGTTAACATGATGAAGCCTTACCATGATAGACAGGCCCTGGTGCAGATTATTTGTAGTGGATGGCAGGAGGAGTCTGAGGGGAATCTGGTGACTGACCTCTTCAGTGAGGCTCAGACTGGCACCTCAGTGGAAGGGGTAGCAGTGTCCCAGTGGTTATCGCCTACCCAAGTTCAAGAAATACGAGCAGTATTGCAGGAGTTTGGCAGCATGTTCACTGGGAAACCCGGATGCACCCACCTCGTGCAGCACCAGATACAGGACCCCGAAGACCTATCAACCAGGCCCCTTACAAGGTGCCTGAGTGAGTTAGACAGGATCTGAGGGAAGAGATATAGAAAATGTTGGAACTGGGAGTAATGCAGGAGTCCAGCAGTCCCTGGGCCTCCCCAGTGGTGCTGGTAGCAAAGAATGATGCAGCACCAGGTTCTGTGCAGATTATAGAAAACTAAATAGTCACACAGAATCAGATGCTTACCCCATGCCTAAGACAGATGATGCCTTAGAGCAGCTGGGTGGGGCTAAGTACCTGACCACTATTGATTTGACCAAGGCATACTGGCAGGTCTCCTTGACTCCCACTGCTAGAGACAGAGGTCAGCCTTTGTGGCTTCTTTCAGATTATACAAGTTCATGAAGATGCTCTTTGGGATGTAAAATGCCCCACCAACATTCCAGAGGCTGGTAGATTGTATCCTAGCAAGAGCAAGAGATAATTTCCTTGCTTACCTGGATGATACTGTTATCTACAGCCATTCCTGTCAAGAGAACCATCAGCTTGTCAGGGAGGTCCTGGAAAGACTGCAAAGGACAGGGTTGACCATTAAGCCCAGTGTATGTTAGGTGGATATGGCAGAGGTCTCTTACCTGGGACATAGAGTGGGAAGTGGTAAGATCAGGCCAGAATCTGCCAAAGTGGAAGCTATGCAGGTGTGGCCTGCCCCTGTTACCAAAAATCAGGTGAGGGCATTCTTGAGGACATTGGGGTACTATAGAAAGTTCATTCCCAATTATCATACAATAGCTGCTGATGAGGAAAAACAGGCCAAATAAGGTAGTGTGAACCCCAGCCTATGTGCAGGCATTCTAAAAGCTTGAAAGGGCTTTGGGAGGATGCCCTGTGTTACTCAGTCCAGATTACAACAAAGAATGTGTTGTGCAAGTGGATGCTTCAAATCATGGGGTGGGGGCTGTACTCAGCCAGGTTTCCTCAGATGAAGAAGAGCACCCAGTTATATATCTCAGCTGTAGACTCCAACCCAGGGAGGAAAGTTATGTAGCTGTAGAAAAAGAATGTTTAGCCATAATATGGGCACTGCAGAAACTTCAACCCTATCTGTATGGAAGGAAATTCACTGTAGTTGCAGACCAAAATCCTTTAACATGGTTACATTAAACCAGCCAGCAAAATGCCACATTTTTAAGGTGAAGCCTAGGTTTGCAGGCATATGACATGATAGTGCAGCATTGTAGTGCCAGTGCAGATGGACTCCCAAGACAGGGTATGGTTTAATGTATTCCCAGACAGTCTCATTCCTCTCACACAACATTTCTTCATGGTCACTTGAGAAACTAGCTTGAGTCTTCAAATGGGGGAGAGATGTGGTCATATCAGGTATTGACAGCTATGCCAGGAAAAGTAAGGCAGTAGCTGTATAACATATTCCATCATAACTAGTTGGTGTTTTGTAATGAATTATATGCATTTGTATATCAAGCTGATTTGTACAGATGTTTGTGTTGAAAATGTATTTTCAAAGCTGCTTGTGTTAAAAATGTACCAGCAGTGGATCCTGCTGGACAGAAAAGAAATACCAGTGTATGTCAGACTGTATTGTAACTGTTGAAATGAAAATATTGTAACAGAGGATAGTGGAAGAGAAGAGGTTACTCTCTACCCAGCTAACTTTGAGAAATAGTCTGAAATTAGATGAAATTACCTGGTTTAGGCCATAAAGATTGTAACTTAGTGTTCTGATTGCAGCCACAGACAAAATACCTGTGAAAACTAAGACTAGCAATCCTACTGTATTGTCTATAGGAATTAACTAATTGCTACCCTGGAAGGGTAAATGTTTTGAAAAGGTTTTATAGCTTCCAGACGCTATAACACATCTCAGAAAAGTTCTATCTGCATGTATGGTAACACATATGTGCTAAGTTCTAGTTTAGTTTCTAGCAAAGTGGGTAGTGTGAGAACCAGAGTCAGGTGACCAGATGTATGTGATGTCATTCTGTAATCCAGTACTGAAGTGATGTTTTATGAGACAGAAGTCTCAGGGCAGTCAGTTTTTGAAACCTGACAAAGAAGGAAACCATTCACCCACTTCATCTTGTCTTACTTTAGTAAGTAACCAGGGAATAGCAATTCTTTAGATCAGTCGGGAAAATATAGTGAGATTAATTAAGTACTGTTTTTTTCTGTATCTGTGTGAATCTATCCATCTGTGTTATTTTTAATATTTCCTGTGACTGAAACTCTGGTGTTTATTGGAAATAGATATTCAGTTGTTTTATGTTGTTTTATTATTTATTATTAAATATATTTAAACTGTTCATAGTGGCTGGTGTTTTATAGAATAGTTTAGCCTTTGAGAGAACTTATATTTATTTGGTGACACTGTGGCCACTCCTAAAAGCCTTGCTATATTGGTCAAACCATACCATTTGTATTAGTATTAGTTCTACTCTGTATAATTGGGTACCCTTGTAACAGCCTTAGAGTAGCAGGCTTTGGAGTGTTCTGTGGAAGTACTTACCTTATAGTCTGGGCAGAAGGGACATAGCTGGTAAATCTGTGCCAGTCTTTCCATGGAGTAGGGACACAGAGCACTGGTTTCACAGAGGGGGTGGTGGGGGACTTGGCATAGAATACTCGGTTGATGACTCAGCTCGACAAGTATGCCAGTGTGGAGTCTTTTTGGGGGCCTGGAGACAGGGAAACCCAGCCCCTGTACTGAGTGTGTTCCCTGTGTGCTCTTCAAGGAAATTGTGCTTGGTGCAGAGGGCTGCATCTGAAAATGCTGTGTGTATCTAGTTTTGTTCCAAGTAAACATTTCTCACCGGTGTCTGTGGTGAGGATTGAGAATCCTTAATCACTGGCCCAGAGGAGGGATGTCACATAAAGATTCATCATGTTGTTACTGACAACAATTTTTTTAAGTTCCTTTTACAAATATGATACCCAAGGAAAGCTTTGCATTTCCTGATTACTTATAGTTTAGTCATAACCCATGCATACTCCATCACAGTCTGGTTTATCAGTTAAGACTAATATGTCAGGAAGTCATTAGCATTACCAAAGGAATGTAAAATATACAGAGTTCCTGTATCAAACATGAGTATGTTCTTAGTATTCAGTAAATCCAGCCCTTTTCCATAGTTGTAAACTGGGCAAAGCAGGATAATACTTAGAGCAAGATGTTTACAGACTTGAACTTTGTTCTTTTTTCTTTTTTTCCTTCCTTCCTTCCTTCCTTCCTTCCTTCCTTCCTTCCTTCCTTCCTTCCTTCCTTCCTTCTCTGATACCTGCTTTATCTATTTCAGCTTCTTGAAGGAACTGAAGTATATCTTGGCACTGACATACCACATTCACACCTACTTGCCATCTGGAGGATTGTCATCTCATATAAGGCTTGTCTTTGGAATGTGGGATAAAACTGGGACACCCATTTAAAGCCCACATGGAAGAATGGAAGACATATAGACTACACACAAGGCACGCAGTCAAGAACAGAACATTAGAACCAAATACTACAAGGCAGCAATTCTAACCACTGCATGCATTTACTTAGCTTTTGGCAACAGAGTGAGGTACCTGTGCCTTTTTTGACACAGGATTGTAGGCAGATATTTTGTTTGTACTCATTCCTTATAATGTCTCAGCCCCACCTAATATTTACAAAATGTACATGCATCACTTCAAAGGTTTTCCCATAAAGACTTAGTTGTCATCCCCTATAGTTACAAAAAAGCCATTTTAGAGCAGTATTCATGCTTGCAATCATATTATTTATGAAATTTTGTTGCAGACATTTGGACAGTTCTAAATGTTCTGGCCTCTGAGACCATAAAAATATCCTCAGCTAAATTTAGTAACTGTGTCTGGCTTTATATCTGCTGTCACTTCATACATTTTGTCATCTGAATAGCTCCACATCAAAATCACCTAGAAAATAACAGATTAAAAACAAATATAAAATTTGGCATTCATTGCATTCATTGCGAAAGTAAAATAATACATATACCACAAGCAACATTTGCCGATGTACATGTTTCTAATCCTTGACAGCTGAGACAAATAATGTACGAATATACTAAAAAGTATAATGTAGTCACAAGAAGAATATTTTCTGCTGAAGAGCTATTACAAAAATATGTTCATGATTATTAGATGTTAAAGCAGATATTACACGCAAAACATGATTCACATTTACATTTCAACATACTAACTAAATTACAAACAAGAAGTTAATGTTGCATGTAGCAAGTCTTGTGCATTCAATTGAACTAAAACAATAGCCTGAAGATTTCAAATACTTGCAGTAATACTATGGCTGACACTGGATAAAGAAATGGCAGGTTTACTTTGATCAGTTAGAAGACAGCAGTGAAGGAGACTGCATGATTATTTTGATCAACTAGAAGTCAGCTTCAAAAGAAACACTGCATCTTCCTTGCTCCAGAAAATGTTTACTTTAGTCCCTGTCATGAGTTTGTGACAAATCCTGCTAAAAATAAATAAATACATTTTTCAGCAGTCAAGCCAAAAGTAAAACCATACCTGCATTTGCTTTGAGTACTTCCTAGTGGCATTTTTTGTGTTCTGAAAGCATTCCAGCTTCCTTGGGCCATCTAAGAAATGATGTAGTCTTGTCTTACAGGCTACTGAATCTCAGGTTAGGAAACAGACATGCTGATGATTAAACAATTCAGTTTGAAAATCGTGTTAATAACTTAAAATTCCTCTGTGTTTTAATCCACAGGTCTGCACTTTAATATATAAAACATGGTGTTAGTCTGTCTTTAAAAATGTATTTGCAATAAACTTTTAAGGTTAAAGGATATCTGCATAAGAAAGAGAAATAAAATCAGTGCAATTTTCTACTCTTCCCTCATTCAATCTACCTACAGTATGATTTGGAACAAACTGAATATCAGAAAGGTACTTTTTAATGAAAGAAACACATATTATGTCTAATTTTTGCAAAATATTGCAATAAGATACATGGGTGGTGCAACATGGGGACAAACAGAAGCTCACAATTCCTACCTCTGAGTGCCCCAGTCTCGGAGAAAATTAAAAATGCTAATGCTTGACACTGAGAATACTAAAACACATGGCTGATGTTTTCAGCTGAGTGTGTGGATTCATATGTGAGTGCACCAGAAAGGTATTATTGACTGTTTTAGTTAGTGTGAGTGCGTGCGTGCATGCGTGTGTGCGTGCATCTGTGTGTGTGTGTGTGTGTGTGTGTGTGTGTGTGTGTGTGTGTGTGTGTGTGTGTGTGTGTGTGTGTGTGTGTGTGTGTGCAATGCCCCAGTTAGATAAGCATACTTCTCAACTATCCAGAATTTTGCATAATGCTGGGGGTTTTGCATCATATTTCTGGTATATTTCTCATAAAATGTGTGGGTTTCTTGCACTTGATGGAGGCCTAAAGTCAGTAAATAATGAAATTCAGTTGAGGTTTAGGCCTCATATTCTTCAGAAAATGCATACTGATGTAAAACCTGTTATTCTAGCAACCATCTACGTTTATAAGAGCAATATTTAAAATCTGTTCCTGATTTTGGGCCTTTGTTTATCCCATTATTTTTAGTTTTGTCCAGATTTCTTGTGTTGAGTGGTTAGGAAATATGTAGATAAGGGGTTTTTGGTCAAGTGACTTACTCAGAGTCACACAGATGGAAGTAAAGAGAATCAAATATTGCATGCTTGAGGCAGCTCATTAAGAGCTTGGATCTTTAATCTTCAACACCAAACCTCCCTTACCTTCTTTATTTGGCAAAACAGTCATTAGTAGTGCATAATTCTCAATGTTTATAAAATGCATATCCATGCAAAACTTCCTGAATTTCTGATAATCTTTTAAGTGAATTAGGGTTGTCTGCCACTTAAGACTCAAAGTTGTTAATGAATTCCTTTCTGTAGTCAAAGGTACAGGATATGAATCTTCCCATCTTCATTTGCCAACAGTGTGATTGCGAGTAAGTCACTCTGACAGAACTTGTGGGTCAACCCTGAACAGGGACACTTTCGTTAGTCAGTTTACCTGGTTAACAAATAGATAAAAATTGTAACACCTAAACTTTGTCCCCTTTCCCACCTCTTCCTCTGTGTTTATTGTAAAGTCTGTGTTTTTTTTTTAAATTGCTGTGGATTACAGTCACTACATAATGACAGGCATGTGAGTTTCAAACTTTGTGTCCCTCAGAAAATGTTTACAAACACAAATTTCTAACCTTCTAAGTGAAATATGTAAAATGTGCTCTGGGTCTTTAACTCTGATTCTTGAGCTACGAGATTGGGAGGGCATGGGATATGTGCAATAGGATGCACAGTATGGGTCTCATGTAATATTTTATGTATCTGTTCATTCATTTTATCACAAACAAACATCTGAATGCACACAGTCATACAAGGGGTTGTAACTGATGGTCACATGTGTCTGTGTGTGTGTGTGTGTGTGTGTGTGTGTGTGTGTGTGTGTGTTTGTGTGTATGTGTTTTATGCTAGAGTTTGTATCCTGCATCGCAGAGTTGTTATAAGGTAAAAAAAGGAATCAATTGTAGTAAATATGGGTTTCATCATATTAGCCATATTATTTGGGTATACTCATTGGTTTCCTTGTTTTCCTGACTATTTGCAATGCACAGCATGAAGCCTATGATTTTAAATATGGATGCATTTTAATTTAATTTGTTTAGCAGATACAATGGTGTAAAATGCATTATGTTGGATTGCAACAATTTGGTACTTATTGCAGTTGAGTTATGTTGTGAGCTGTTAAAGAGCTGCTTTTTATTGTGCAGCTTTTGATTCCCTCAACCTTTGTCTAATATGAGTTTGACTATGTCATTTCACCAGACAGTGTATTTGGGATGCCCCTGAAAAGAGACACTTGTGTCCAGATGGCTGTCTCTAGCTGTTAACAAATTCATTACACATTTGTCCTTTGAATTCCTACACCCTTCTGATAGCTCCCAATAAGTGCTTTATTATATTCTATTTGACAATAAATCCCTACATGTCAGATTTAGTTTAATGGATTGCCAGATTTATTGTCAATAAATATGAGTTTAAAAGGAAGACAAATGTAATGTTGTTCATGCTGTATGTTTTTAATGTGAGGGTATTTTATTTTGCTCATAAATGGCTTTTAGTGTTTTTGCTTTAAAATGTTTAAAGTTTTAAATGAAATCCAAATATTTGTGATAATTTTAAAAGTGTTTTATGGTAACTGGGGAGTGACAGATAAGTAATGGGATATTGATATAGCTGGGGGAACTGGTCCATTTACTCTGCTTAGGACCCTGTTTGACCAAAATACATCTCTGCTCTTACTGTTCATAAATTGAGCAAGTATTATTGTTCATAAATTGCACAAGTATTTAGTTTCATATGTGCCCTATGTTATTGTTTTTACGTCTTTTAAACCAGGTAAAATGACAACCCAAGAGTACTAATTGGTAGAGTGACTTACTCAAAGTCACACAGTAGGCAAATGGAGGCAGAATGAATCAAACCTTGTATCCTTGATTACAGGATGCAGCTCACTAAGAGTTTAGAGTCTTGGTCTTCTGCTCTAACTACGATATCTTCACTTGTGTCTTCAGCTTTTGATGAATCACTGAGGATTAAAAATCCCAAATGTTTATAGTCTGTCAACAATGCTAATTGGTAGACTTTCATAGTTTTTGTTGTTCAAATATTCAGAAAATGCATGTTGAGGCAAAAAAATGTTCTGATAATTTTAAGTGAATTAGTATAGTTCGCCTCTTACCTGTCTCCAGTTTTGCAGAACATCTCTGACTTTGCTTCATATTTATATCCTTTCTATTAACTAAATTACTAGGCATTATTATAGATGAAAACCTTAACTTTGACCTACACATAAACAATAACATCAAAAAACTCAACAAAAGCTCGTTATGCTCTACAGACACCAACACTTTCTTAGCCTCTCTATTAGACAAACCCTTGCAACCACATTTTTTTACCCTGTGTCTTTATGGTGCCCCTCTCCTCACTAATATCCCAAATTCTACAAAATCCAAACTTGATATGTATTACAACAGACTAGCCAAATTTACCACCAAGGCCAAATTCTCATCCCACCAATGTAACTCACTGAAACAATTAGGCTGGCTGAAACTCCCCTACCATCTCTTATTTCCCCAACTAACTACAGCACACAAAATAATCTACAGAATTAAAGACTGTCCTGCTCTCCTCAACACTACTTAACAAATAACAGTCCTGCAGGCAATTAACATCTGAAAATCTTCTACTTCTAAAAGTAGAAAAGCCCACCTTACCTACTGGTCATCTCTACTCCACTATTGCCAAACTATGGAACTCACTTCTACCTTCTATAAGAAACACAGGCAGCACCCCCACCTTCAAACAAATGCTGAAAAATTATCTCAACTCTTCCTGGCTATGTTCCTGACCTATAACCTAACCTCTTCCTTCTCCTCATATGATAACTAAACTTCTATGCTTTTTGCTATTACTGACTAACAATATTTTCTCCATATTTATTATTTTTTCATTACTTGTTGATACTGGTGCAATAATGATGATTAATATATCTCTGTTTACACCTCTCTGATTGAATTCATCTGGCATCCAGCTAAATTCCTGCTTTTATATACATATTCTGTATATATTACTGTAATCAAACCAACTAAATTCCTGCGTTTATGTATATATTCTGTATGTATTACTGTAATCACTATGTGTAACACTGTTTCTAGTTTTGTACCAATTGTTTATTTTTTTCTGTATCTATGTTCTTTTCTGAGTTTTTCTCCCTGGGCCTCCGCTGAAAATGGGCTCTTTTAGGCCCAGTGGAATTTCTTGGTAAATAAATGCAATAAAATAAAATAAAAATAAATAAATAAATAACTGCCTTTCCTTATAAATCTCTAAAGAATATTATCAGTCAATAATGCCAGTCATTAAAGTTTCATAGTTTTTATTGCTAAGAAAATGTACATCCATGCAACATTTATTACTCTATTAACATTTTAAGTTATTTGGAGTTGTCTAGCACTTATATTTACTACTTCTTGCAAGTCAAAGCTGTAAGACTTGAATCATTTCATTTACATTTGCCTACTTCTGTGATTTTGAGCAAGTCAGTAAACCAGGCAGTGTTCCTAGGTCACCCCTGATTATGGATGCTTTGCCAATTGGGTTTATTCTGTTGACAGATACATAAAATAATGTTTACAATGTGTCCCTTTTTATCCTCCATTATTTGTGGCTTTGTTCACAATTGTTGAGCAAGGAAATTGAGAGGTATTTTGGTCTGTTCCTCGTAAATTGTTGCAAATTATGGACACAAAGTAATGATAGGCTTGTGAGTTTCAGATTTTGTATCCTTCAGAAAATGCTTGATAATGGATAACTTGTTATTGTATCAACCACGCATATTATAAGAGACATATTTAAAAAGTGTTCCTAATTTTGTTCCTTGTTTCTGATTATTGAGCTAAAAGGTTGAGAGGGCAGAGGGAAGTTACTTTATGGTTCTGACATCATTGAGCTGAAACAAACATCTTGGCCATTGTTTATGCATTTATTCATTCACTTGATGTCAAGTAAAAAAATGAGGTATACAGTGATACAAGTGGCTATAACTGATGTGTATGCTTGAGGGGCAAGCCTGTGGGTCAAAGATCTATGTATTAAAATACAGTGGGTAAAATTAATTAATAATAACTGATACAAAGAAAGGAAGTTGTTTTATCAGTTGTAATTTGTAACTAAATATGCTAAGAGAAAATATGAGAACAATGTGCTTATTTGTTTGTGTGTGGGAGGGATTATGGACTTTTAGCTTACTTTTGTCTCTAATGTTTGAAGAGGTCGGTGTGTGGTAAAATGCCCTATATTACAACTGTTGTATAATGTTTTTGTGGAATAAATAGTGTAAAGGAAAATTTTACATTGTAACTAAATGACTATTCCAGCAAACAAAGAGATATTGGGGATATCAAGAACTTTTTATAAGTATAAAGTCCACAGTTTATCCATGGTGTGGACTTCCTTTCTAGTTGCTAAATGGGTCATGTTTTACCTTTCTGTTCATGTAGTGCATTATAGTGTGGCATTTTGAAGATGGAAGGGTGATTATGGCTGTGATTTCTTTAATTATTTTGTTTGTTGGCATTATGGATGCTATGGTAGTCATGATTTTATAAGCCTACTCTTACCTGTATTGTTTGATTGCTTGATGTTATCTGGGTTTGAGTGTTCTTTTTTTGTTAGGGCAGGTTGGCTTTCCTAGCTGGTGTTTTGAACGTTTGCAACTTGAGTTGCAACTCTCTAATGGTTGAATAACTGGGTATGTGGTAAAACAAGTGCAAAGTAACATTTTAACTACACTGTAAGCTCCCTCCTAATTGTTAGCAAATGTTCTACACTTTGCCCATTTTTTCTACCTTATGAGACATAATTTAGCATGCATATTTGGAAGATGGAAAATGGACGATGGCTGCAGTTTCTTTCGTTCTTTTGCTTCTTAGTGCTATGGATGTGTGAATATTCTGGTAATGTCAAACCATGCTAAACTGTTTGCAATTTAAAAAGCCTCAGTTTAAGAATTTAAAGATGTGTGGTTTTAATTATCTCAGTCATTAAAATAAAACTTCTTAAAGTCTTCTGCTGAGACCTATCAATAGAGAATTATAACAACATTCAGAAAATCATAACTGTATCATTTAAAATCCTACACATCCAAAAAAATCCTTGAATGGGTTATTGTTACCAGACATTCCTTTTTGAGAGCTACCCATACCGCTCATCCGTCCATAGCTTTGCAGAATGTCCTTGATATTTCTTAAATGTTTACCCTGTTCCTCATAACTTTTTTATTTTCTGACAAATCACCTGTGATTACACCAGTCATTAATGCCAGTCATTAGATTGTTATGCTTCTTTTTGTTCACAAAAGGCAGATCAATACACAACATGTTGTTCTACTAACTTTAAATGAATGTTAACAATATTTAAAAATTGTTCCTGACTTAAACCCCCCACTCCCCACCCATCACCATTAACGTTGGCTTTGTCCAGAATTTATGACCAAATGAGGTGCTAGATATGGTGCTAGCCTAAAGCATTCAAATGTAAATTGTTTCTATTGGAGTTTTTTCAGCAAACTAGAAATAGAGCACTAGGACGTTTGTGTTGCTGCATTTTCTTAGTACAGTGTTTCTCTTTTTCAATGATGTTTTCCCTGGAGGTGGTTAGAAAACTAATATTTTTTGCAGTCTCACTAGCTCAGTGAAGTCAGTAGAGTGTTATACTTCTTTTTGTTCAAAAAAGCCGATTAATACAAAACATGTTTTTCTATTAACTTTAAGTGAATGTTAGTAATATTTAAAAAATTGTTCCTGAATTTACCCCTCACCCACCCACCACCATTAATTTTGGCTTTGTCCAGAATTCTTGACCAAATAAGGTGATAGATATGGTGCTAACCCAAAGCATTCAAATAAAATTGTTTCTATTGGAGTTTTTTCAATAAGCTAGAAATAGAGTATTAGGACGATTCTGTTGCTGCATTTTCTTAGTGCAATTTTTCTCTTTTTCAATGCTGTTTTCCATGGAGGTGGATAGAAAACTTAACTTTTTTTTGCAGTCTCACTAGCTCAGTGGATAGCACACTCCTCTTTAGTGCAGAAGGCAATACTAATACTGTAGTGAAGTGCAGCATAAGGGAGGTACTGCACTATTGGGTGTGCCATCATTTGGAGAAGACATTAAACCAAGGCCCCATCTGCCTCAGTTTGAGGTAGTTCCGGAGGATGTAAAACATCCTATGACACTTGTCGAAAAGAATAGGGGATGCTTTATTATAGAAACACTTTTCCATTTTTCTTACATTATTTACACATTAAATATATTTAAACCTTGTATCATACTTTACACATCACAATAAAGCACTTTACATGTTTATCTTCCTAAATACACATGGAACCTATTTCTCTCGCATCCCTTCCGCCATAGCCATTTTTATATCACATATTACTTCCTCATCATCTTTTCCTTTGTTATGCAGAAATTCTTCATATCTTCTTTTCCATTAAATACCAAATAGCGATGAATAAAATGTTTACCCATTTTTCAGTTTCTTTTTCAGTCCCAACCTTCTATTTCCTGTACAACACCATGTCCATATCAATGTTTTTAAATACTTCAGGTGGAATTTAATAAAGCCTACACATTTTTTTCCATGTAGGCATCATGCAGCGATCTTTACACGGATGCAAAATTTTGAGAATCAGTAAATGCAGCTGAGCGGCATGCACTCACGCGCAACTATGGACATTTCCATGGTATGCAAGTTGCCTCATAAGCAGGTGAATCTCATGCAAATGAGGCAGGAAGAGTGATTCAACAAGCAGAAAGACATCTATTCAGACCCTGTGTCAGTGTCCATAGTGTATGCAGAAAAAGTCTGTGTACAGAAGTGTAGACAGTAAAAAATGAGTGTAAAACTATAGATATATGACATAAATCTCCTGAAAATATAATAACACATAAATATATGAGCAAAACTATTATCCTGTATGGCAAAAAGAATAAAGGACATAACTTAAGTTAACTTTTTTTAATAAACTCGGTATGTGTGTGCTGTGCACCACAGGAAGCAAACATGCTTTATAGAAAAATAAAAAAAAAATTGGAAAAAAATGTTAATATGGTGTGACAGAAATGTATTTCAGGACCTTGTGTGGGGTCCCTACAATGGTGCATTGCTGCTGTTGCTACCATGATAGGGCTATGAAGTGTGTAGTTTCCAGAATGTGAGCATAGATATGCATGCAAATGAGGTGGAGTTATTGAATAGCAGAAAGGTGTAATCCTGTCCGCATATCCCCTTTGTGTAGGTTCTTAGACCCATGTTGATGTTTACACAGGATGTAGCTGACATTGGAGGGGGATTCTCCACTGACTTCTAAGCTCTTTTAAGCTTTGGGGCATGTGTTTGCATGGTGCGCTGCCTTACTGAGTGTGTTTGAAAACTGGAAGTATTCAGTTAGAAGTTTTGACCTGTTTAAGCTATGCTGCACACCACGCTGCATTGCGCACTGAAATAGGGCCATTAAATTATGTTAATTATACTGTAGGCAGGTGGAATGAATCATCGTTAGCCAATCACACATTCTGCACCTACAGCAGAGCTGTATAAAATATGCATACATCCTGCATTTTGATGTTCCCCCAATATTCTGCACCATTGGCATACAGACATGGGAATTTTAACTGAGATAATGCCAGGTGCTGTTGCAGGCCTGCTAGAACTGTATGGGCTAGATGCTGAAGTCAATGTTGCTGGTGCTGCTGACAATAGGCCTAGACAGCGAAGGAGAAAAGTGTTCAGGCCTATAGAGCTCTACAGGGTAGACAGGGGCATACTACAAGCTCTGCCACCCTCAATTCAGACCCACAGCCAACAGAGGGGAACCCATCCCAGTGGAAACAAAGGTATGTGTAGCCCTTAGAATACTACCTAGATGTACTTTGCAAAGACAAACTAGGGACATGTTGGGGGGGGGGGTCTCACAGGCATTTGCATCCAGGGTACTACACCATTTCCTGGATGACATGCTACCACATGCCAGTGAGCACATTTCTTTTCCCCTCACTGCTGAGGCGAGGTCCAGCAATATGCAACCATGTACCACACTATGCTGAAGTACTGGGTGCCATAGACTGCACTCATGTACACATCAAGGGACCACACAATGAGGAGGGTAGAACCTATGTCAACCGCAGGGGGTAACACTCCATCAACTGCCAGGTCATGTGCAATGCCCAAGAGGTTATCCTGACTGTGTGTGCTGGCAGTCCTGGTAGTTATCACAGCTCCTGTATCTGGCATGCATCACAGTTGTACCACATGTTTGCTAGGGGGGGACATCTCATATGGCCATTTACTGGGGGATGCTGGCTACACCCCGGAATTGTGGATGATGACACCCATCAGAATTGTGCTCACACCCACGGATGAATTCCATAATGAGACACACACACACACACAAACTAGGAATATCATACAGTGTGTGTTTGGCCTTCTGAAGTCACAGTTGCGGTGCCTAGATATATCTGGTGTGTCAGCCACATGTGCACATATGTTCACAGTATGTGCTATGCCACACAATACGATCCTGCAGAAACAGCTACAGCAGGATCAGCAAAGGGAAGAATACACAGTCCCCCAACAGTTCTTATGCCAGCGCAGCCACAGTCACAGGAGGACTCAGAGGAGGAACCCCTGCTAATGTCTCTGTGAGCAGGCACAGGCATGCTCAGTAGGCCCTGGCTTTGGCTAAGAGACAATGCATAGCACATTAACTGACAAGCTAGGGACCTAGGGGTTGACACCTTACTCCTAATCACACACATATACATATATATGTATATATATATATATATATATATATATATATATATATATATATTAAAATTGATGCCAGGTAACCCACACAACCTGTACCTACCCATGTACTGGCTGTGTACTGCTTGCATCAGACAGAGTCGACCCTGACATACAGTTCTATCAACTACTGCATTCACAAGGCAAGTCTCTAACCTACACATTACTTGTAAGGATTGCTATGAATTGGTATTTTATGTATGGATTTGCTGCTTCACGCAAGTAAATATAGTAGGCTGTTTGGAAAGAAGCAACATCCACATAGCACTACAGATACCCAGTCCACTAATATGTGTTCCTTAATATTCACTAGGCTTCATGGTTGGAATATTCACTACATCAGTCAAGGGAGATGTTAAACAGTGGGATCACATGATATTTGGACTTCTGTGTATCCCAGCAGAACATACGGTGTTGTTCCCCCACACCAACACAGCAGTATTCCCATATAACTGCTATAACAGTAATTCATCAATGGTATATCAGCAGGCCAGGATATCTCAGGGCACTAACATAGAAATTTATCATACATTTGTATGTCTCACGTAGTGCAGGAATAACAACATACATATGCTTGCTGTTGATTATGTCATGAATGAGTTTTCTCTGTCTGGCAGCTTGTGTGGCTCAGTGGGATTGGGGAGTTAGAATGGGTGATGATGTTGATGGCTCTAATCTGGAAGTATCCACATCTTTTGGATGTGAGGTATTATTAGATTTTTTTTACAGACTGTCAGTCTGTGTGTGTGTAACATTATTACCCTCTGTCACATATTAAGTACATCAGACAGCTGGAGAATGCCATGGACATTTTGAGTGATGTGCAGTATTGCAGAAACAAGGACAGATGACATTGTCTACAACACACAAAATTCTGGACTGGAGTACAGCTAGGTGTGGGCTGGAGTTACTTCATAAGTACTGACAATCACATTTGGCATGCTCATGCACTTAGTTAAACTGAGTGCAATTCTGTTGCTTCTTGATCAGAATTACCTGTTATGTATACATATGTGTATACATACATACATATATGTATACATACCCATCTGTCGCTATTTGTCTCTCACATAGATAGTATATCTATCTCTATGTATTTACAAGTAGATATATACATATATATGGGTCTACCTGACAACACCAATGTGCTAAAACACTGACAACGAAATCACCAACACCACAAAACCAAAATTCAGAAACACGAAACGTCACATACCCGACAAACCACAATCCCGACACTCAACAAACAAAACAAATCCCCTGTCCAAAAAGCACACACACAACACAAGTACACCAAAAACCATACAAACCTACACTGAACCTTACATACACAACTATCTATGTACTAACCTTAACCCAAACCCTAACCCTAAGGTCCGTCACTATCGCACACTCGCCTAACCCGCGCCCTAACCCTAACTCACTTAACCCGCCACTATCCCTAACGTCTGTCACTATCGCACACTCACCTGACCCGCACCCTAACCCTAACTCACTTAACCCGCCCCTAACCCTACAGACTGTCGCTATCTCACACTTACCTTACCCACACCCTGACCCTAACGTCCATCCCTATTGCACACTTACCTTTACATGTCGGTGGTCTCACCATCGGGATTCTCAACTGTCGGTCTTCTCTGTTGTCGATCTTCCAGTGTTGGTGTTCTCGTCGTCAATGTTTCGAGATTTTGGTGTTTTCAGGTAGACCCATATATATATATATATATATATATATATAAATATATATATATATATATATATATATATATATATATATATATATTATATATATAGATAGATAGATATAGATAGATATAGATAAAATGGAGAACATCAACATCGACACATGAGCAGCATCAGAGACCTGGTTCAAGGCTCCAGGGAGCACCCTGCATTACCAGGCTATAATTCATACCACACCTTTCAGCCATCTAACTTGGACCGAAACACTAAAGGCGGAGGCATGTCCATATTTATTAAGGATACTCACACCTCCAGGCTAGTTGCTCAGCATAATGCATCCAAGATTATCTAAGTGTAACTACCTCTGGGCAAGACCACAATCCAAATTGTAGCTTGCTGCAGATCTTCCACCATGCCCCAAGATTCCCACTCCTCATATCTAGATACACTGGAAAATATTAGGGTACAACCCAACACCCTAATAATGGGCGATTTCAACTACCCCACCATTAACTGGGAAAACTACTAATTTTGCTCAACATTTTCTGGAATTCATAAATTCCAATGCCTTGGATCAACTTATCCACACCCCCACTAGGGGCAGCAATATCCTAGACCTGGTCATTACCAACATGGGTGACTGGTGTTCTACACCAAAGGTCAAATTCTCATCAGTCAGATTCAACCACAAGCTAATCACCCTAGACATCCACATCCTGTCCCCACCCCCCATTAGGGAAACTACCATAAAAAATTTCTCCAAAGCCAACTTCACGCTTCTTAAGACAGAAGTGGCAAACTTCACGACACCCATGCAAATGGACAATAGAAGTATGACTGCTGAATCCTACACAATTGCATTTTATAAGCACTTAAACGAGTGCATGGATTGTGCTATCCCTAACAGAACTAAGATGCTATCCTCCAAAAAAATGAAGCCAGTCTGGTGGTCCTCTGCCATAAACAAACTCTACAAGAGAAGAAATAAACTGTTGCAAAAAAGAGTAAAATCCCATGATTGGAGGAACTCCCTGGACAGCCTTAGTAAGAAGCTGAGATCCCTCATAAAATCCTCCAAAGCTATTTACAAAAACAAAATTGCCACTGATTCTAAAGACAACCACAAAGCATTCTATAGCTATGTCAAGAATCTCAATGGCAACACTCAGATCTGCTCTGAGTTACAGCACAATGGCACTAAATATACAGAACCAACTGATATTGCCAACATCCTGGCAGATAGGTTCAGTGCTAACTTTACTCCCCTCTTATCCCCCTAAGGGCCCATCTCTATACTGGAAGAATGCAAAGGTCCTGTAATCACGGCTGCACAGGTAAAGACCACACTCTCCAAAGCCAAGAACACAGCATCCATGGGACCTGACAACATCCCAGGCTGCATTCTACATGAACTACAGAGTGAACAGGCACCCCACCTAAGCACCATGTTCAATCATAGCTCACCTCAGGATTTGTGCCCACTGAATGGCACACAGCTATGGTTATCCCACTCCACAAAGGGGGAGCCATCACGTACCCTGGGAACTACCACCCCATTAGCCTGATGAGCCTGGTTTGCAAGGTCATGGAACGAATCATCATGGAATTTTGTTAGAAAAATATGTATTTGAACATGTATAAAGTGCTAGTTTAAAAGCAAATAGTATATAATGCTTTTTATTCTATTTACAATATGGCAATAAGAATGATTTTACATGTAATTGCTTGAAGCTTTGGAGCTGCAGTGTATTTGAACTCTGCAAGCTTATGTTTTTCACTAACGATTATCTGCTGGGTCAGGAAATTAAATGTATAAAGCATTGAAAATTCTTCTTCCTTCCTCTGAGATAATTGGCCTTGTGAATGTTATCAAAGATAAGACACAGCTGCTAAAGTAAAGTTGCAAGAAGAACAAGGAAGTATATTACAAGACTGAACCAACTATTGTATTCGAGCAGGCCTGAAACCTTGAAGGAGTAACATTTTACAGAAAGACATTATAGCTAACCAGGTGCTTTGCAAGGCTGTATTATTCCCATGGGAAAACTTTTAAAATGTATAACATCAGCTTTTTCTTATGAATAGAATATTGTAGACCATAGTGATGTAGGTGCCCTGTGACTAACCACGTCAGTAAGGTGGGCACAGCTTGAATGTAAGACTATATAAAATTGTGTATTTCCTGCATCATGTCAGACAAAACTCTGTACTTGTATGGTTTTTTGCCTCCTGGTGTACACTAGTAAACTTTTGCATCTGAGCCTCCTGTGTTGTTATCATTGTTTTTATTTAACAGTTTGGTCCTCCTTGAACCGGAATTCCCTTGGTAAGCTGCAGATCAGAGTGTATTGGTGGTCGAATACTGTGCAGGAGAAGTTACCGAAACGGTTCTTCTTGAAACACAAAGACCTCCGACTGAATTGTCGTTTTGAGAGGCTGGCCACTTTCTGTTCTGGCGTCAAGAGCGGTCTCGAACTGGTCAACCCAGGAGGCTCAGGTAGGAAGGTATTTGCCTTTTTTCTGTTTTAGATCAGGGACTAGGTTACAGTAAATGTCATTGTCAGAGATTTGTTATACAGATCAGGGACAAAAAGGAAATTACTGTATATTTTGTCAGAGATCAGGGAAACAGAATAAGGTAGGCAGTTATTCTAGATAAACTGTGTAAGGAACTGAAATACCACGTGGTGAAAAGGGTTACGTAACATTTTCTTTTAGAATGGGAAATCAGTGCACTAAAAAATCGCGAGATCCGCCCCTAACTGATGACGCAAAATATATGCAATTACAATGAACTGATAATGTAAGGTATTATACAAAATGGGTTAATAAATACGGATTTGACGGTAAATTAAACAAGATTTCATTAGTTAAACTTTTAAAACAGCTTAAATCTGACGCAGAAGGTCAGGCAAAAAAACAACAGCGATTAGGCATTCCTCAGGCCCACAGGTGGATTGAGGAAGTAAACCGAAGGGAACAGAAAACTAAAAATGCAAAAACATTATTTTTAAACAAAGAGGATAATAATACAGTAATAGCGACGGCCCCTCCCCCGCCGCCCCCTCCAATGCCTTTTTCAGGATATGAAGCAGGAGGAAAAACTGGTCCACCTCCACGTTATCTTGAAGTTACAAGAGCACTAAAACCATTTGTTAGAGATCCTATTGAAACTAGGTCCCGGACACGTAAAACACTTGGGGACACAGACTTATATCAAATAGGGAGAAACACACTAGAAGAGAGTGAGGAAGAAATCTGTCCACTAATCGAGGTACCAAATCCTCAGGCAGGACAGGAAGGGCAGGACCCAACTCTTCTAGTATATAGACCATGGACACCGGAAGATATTCGGAAAGCTACAGAGGGAATCCCTCATCCAAAAGTTAATTACACAAAGTTTTTACAAGCTTTGCAAGGTATGAGACTAAGTTACCACTTGAATGGGGAAGAAGTAGAAAAGGTAGTTAGACAGATTGTGGGTCCAGACTGGCACATGATTTGTGGCACCTGGAATCCTCGTAATGCAGAGCTTAAACCACTCCCACATAGTGACGCAGAATTAGACAACAGAGTGAAAGGTCTTACAGACCGAATTTCTGAAAAATGGAAACCTAGAGCAGATTGGACTTGCATTAATCAATGCATACAGCAAGAGAATGAAACTGTAGATGGGTACTATGGTAGATTATTGGAATGTTTCAATAACCATAGTGGTATGGCTATTCCTGAAAATCAGACACATGATACCTCGTATGAACAGCAACTGAAAAATGCGTTTTTGAAAGGTTGCATTGCACCTATCAGTAGCTTTATTACAAAGCATATGATAAATCATCGAACAAGTAGGCTAAAAGCCTTACTTGAATATGCCAGACTTGCTGAAAGACACTTTAATAGTAAAAAGAAAAAGAAGACACAGGTTTTCACAGCTGAAGACGGAGCAGAGGTCTTTGCAGTACAGTCAGGTAAAAAGGGTAAGAAAAATACCCAGGGAAATAGACAATCTGACAAAAGGTCAGAAGATTTTGAAGAGAGAAAAAAGAAAGGTGAGTGCTTTAAGTGCGGTAAGAAAGGACATTTAGCAAGGGATTGCAGGCTAAATAAAAAGGTGACTACAGAAAATAAAGGTGATGAGGACTGACTATATGATAGTGATGAAAATCAGAAATCATCAGGGAAGGAAAACAAACAAAGGGCAAACGTAAATGTAGTGGAAGGAACAGAGGAAGTGCAAGCAGATGTAGAGGATGAAGAAAGTGAAATTTTAGATTTGGCATTACTGAGCTTGGAGCTCTATTTGGCAGACACAAAACCGAAGTTACACTTCTGGTGGAAGGAAGGAAGTGAAATTCTTGTGTGACTCAGGAGCATCACGAACTTTGATACACCCTTCAAAGTTACCAGAATATTCTGAATCACCTGACTATATATTAGTGAAAGCAGCAAATGGACAGCTATATAGGAGCCACTCTCCCATGATATAGCAATAACTGACCCTGTTTCAGGTATGACTCAGAAAAGTAAAATTGTAGTTTCTGCAAAATGTCCAGTAAACTTACTGGGAAGAGATCTTATGCAGATATTTGGCATAGCGGTAGTTCCCACTATGCAGGTTATGGAAGCACAAAGACAAATGGATACTTTGTGGTGCGACCGAGGGTGAAACCTTTACTGATACAGCCAGGACCTAGGTACGACTGGACCAGGGGCAGTAACCGAAGAACTGATGAATGTAGCCATCAGTAAGGCCCCCTCCCTTGACACTGACCAACAGCATTTGTTACATTGTACTCTATACTACTGTAGCATGCCAGGACATGATAAAGAATATGAGCAAGAGTTGTTCAAAAATCCTGCTAACAGATTAGTATTACGAACCTTGTATTGGAATACTGAGGGAAACAGTGTGGTAAGCTGTTCACTACCTCAGGAATTCATGACACTGTACAAATCTAATAGACTACCACATGTCAGCTTGACAAAGAATAAGGATGTGAGATGGGCAGACTTAGGAGAAAAAGTAACAAGATGGGAAAAACAAACTGATTTAGAATTATCAGAACAGGGAATACAAAAACAGAAATTGAATTGGCTAACACAGACACATCCAGCTGTACACTTACAAACTAGTGAAGACAGCTGATTAGCATTCTTATTAGAAGAAGAAGAAAAAGCCTTGTGTGACATACCAAACATTCTTTGGTCAACAGGTAAATCAGATGTAGGACTTAAACAGCAGGACCAGTAACTATTACACCAAAATCAGCATTTAGACCACAAAAAAGACAATACCCCTTGAGGAAAGATGCAGAGCAAGGAATCAAGCCTATAATAGCAGCATTACTCAAGGAAGGAGTACTGGTAGAATCTCTTGATTCACCATGTAACACCCCTCTATTTCCTGTTAAAAAGCAAACGGGAATGGCGGATGGTACAGGATTTACAAGCTGTAAACAATGCAATAATACCCAGAGCACCTACGGTGCCAGACCCACACACCTTGTTGAATGATTTGAAACCACAACAAAAATATTTTACTGTGGTAGATATAAGCAATGCTTTCTTTTCAATACCTATACATCCTGATAGCCAGTATTGGTTTGCATTTACATTTCAGGGTAAAAGATATACCTATACTCGGCTACCGCAGGGATATTGTGAAAGTCCAACGATATTTGCACAAGAAATGGCAAGCAACCTGGCAGGGTTTACTCCACCAGGAGGTAGTCAGATTCTACTTTATGTAGATGACATCTTGCTAGCAGCCCCTACCCAGCATCAATGCAGGGAAGATACGATAGCATTATTGAAATTTTTAGCAGCACAAGGACACAAAGTAAACAAAAGTAAGTTACAACTTTGGAGAAAACAGGTTAGATACCTAGGATATGTAATATCCAATGAAGGTAGAATATTAGACGAAGACAGAAAAACAGTGATTTTACAGGCACCCAAACCAGCAACCAAGAAGGAAATGATGTCCTTCTTGGGAACACTAATTTTGTCGAGCTGGATATCAAACTATGCTTTAGAATCTGCTCCACTGGCTGATTTAATATACAAAACACCAATGGCAGCACAAGATGTATTACAATGGACACCTGAAGCAGAAACAGCTTTCTGCAGACTAAAACAATTGATAGCTTCATCACTAGTTTTAGGACTTCCAAATTACCACAAAAGATTTTTTCAGACCGTAGATTGTAAACAGGGATACATGACGTCAGTTTTGACGCAACAGCATGGGTATAAGCAACGCCCCATAGCTTACTATTCATCACAGTTAGATCCAGTGGCACGATCATTGCCTCACTGTGTGCAAGCAGTAGTCGCAGCTGCAATGGCAGTACAGGCTTCGGCCTCAGTGGTGTTGTTCCACCCTCTCACATTGAGAGTGCCTCATGCAGTCGCGATAATTTTACTGCAAGAGAAAATAGCATATCTATCTCCTGCTAGACATCTTTCATGTATGACCATACTGCTGAGCCAACCTCATATGGTAATTGAACGTTGTACAACATTAAATCCATCAACGTTACTTCCAACTCCTGTGGATGGCACACCGCACAGTTGCCTGCAGGAAATTGAGCAAATAACTTTGCACAGACAAGACCTCACTGATATGCCCTTGGATGATGCCGAGGTGACATTTTATGTGGACGGTTCATGCAGAAAGGGTCCTACAGGGAAAAATCTAGTAGGGTATGCAGTAGTCACAGATACAGAGATTTTAGAAGCCCAACCCTTAGAGCATAACCTGTCTGCTCAAGCAGCAGAACTGATAGCCTTAACACGGGCTTGTACTCTAGCGAAAGATAAATGTGTGAACATATATACTGACAGTCAGTATGCTTTTCTACAGTGCATGTTTTTGCACAGCAATGGAAAAATAGGGAATGATAACATCTACTGGCAAACCGATTAATCATGCGCAACTTATTTTGAACTTGTTAGATTCCATTCAGTTACCTACTAAAGTAGCTATTTGTAAATGTTTAGCTCATACAAAACAACAGGATGCAATTTCAAAAGAAAATGCAAAAGCTGATGCAGCTGCAAAGCAAGCAGCCTCAGACTCAGAAACTTTACTTTTAACCGAGGAATTACAACCCTCTGAGATTTTAGATTTAGAAATGTTAAAAACGATGCAGACATTAACTACAAAAGCTGAGAAACAAAAATGTGAGAAACGAGGTGCAATCCTCGAAAACGGACTGTATATCTCCAAAGAGAAAAAAACAATATTGCCGTCTAATTTATTTAGATATGCAGCTTTGTTGAGCCATGGGCAATGCCATGTCTCAACAGGGGGGATGGTACAGTTAGTAAATCGAATATTCCAAACATATGGATTCACAAACTTTACACAAAAATTTTGTGCAGCATGTCATATCTGTAACAAACATCATGCACAAGGAGCATTCAAACCCAAGCAAGGGAGTTTTCCTATACCACCATATACGTTCCATACTATCTGTATGGATTTCATAGAACTAAACAAATGTGAAGGCTAAAAATACTGTTTAGTAATTATAGACATGTTTTCCAAATGGGTAGAAGCTTTTCCAACTAAAAATCCGGATGCAGCAGAAGTGGCAAAGGCCCTAATAAAAGAAATAATTCCTAGATTTGGCATACCGGAAAGAATCTATAGTGACAATGGGACACATTTTGTTAATCAAATGATTCACCAACTTGGGAAATTCTTTGGGATCTCCTTGAAGAATCATTGTGCTTACCACCCACAGTCTGCAGGACTGGTGGAAAGGTACAATGGAATATTAAAAAGCAAGTTGAGGAAGTTAATAAATGAAACACAGAAGAATTGGATTTGCTGTTTGCCTTTGGCACTGCTGAGCATGAGAACAGTTCCAAATGTAAAGGGTTTGACCCCCTTTGAAGTGATATTTGGAAGGGCATATTATGTGCCACAGTGGAAAGCTCTCATGCCTGCAGAACTAGAGGCTGACAGCTCATTAGCTAGCTATATGAAGAAACTGTTAACAAATAAAACTGTTTTGCAGTTGAACTCTTTTTCAGATAAAAGACAGACCAGACCGTTGGAAGCAGTGCTGACCCCAGGGTCCTGGCTGTGGTTGAAGGTCACGAAGAGGAAGAATTGGGCGAGTCCAAAGTGGGAAGGACCATACCAGGTACTGTTGGCGACGCCTACTGCAGTCAAAATTGCTGAGAGGTCGTCCTGGGTCCACCTGACGCACTGTAAACTGGTAAAGAATTTTCAGCTTGATAAACATTTTGTGACTGACACACAACAAAGGCAGGATGGCCAAGAGCGAAATGAGTAAAAATACAGATCAACCCCGAAGATATTGTTTAATCATCTTGCTAACTATGCATTTATTGACTATGATTGTGATGACTTTCCTTTTGTTGTGGTTCTTCCTACATATAACCACACAAGTGAAAGTGGAGAAACGTGATGAACTGTCTATAGACTGGCATCCAAACTTTAACACATACCTAGCTATGAAGCGTGTATATGTAGAGACTATGAACATTTCAAATTGCTGGGTTTGTACTGCCATACCAACAGCATATGGAGGACTGTTGATGTCCGCTGTCCCCTTGGGGATAAATGAGACTTGGGAAAATTTACTTTTGATACAGGTTCTGTAAGATCACAGGACAAAATTGCATTGTATTTGCCTATTACACAGAGGGGAATTCTATGTTTCTATAAGAATGATACACTCCAAGTGGGTTGGAGTAACTGTAACATAACTATATCTTATAAATGCTATATTAAAGCTAAAGATAAAGACACTGTTTGTAACACAAATTATGATTCATATTTGAGCTTAATGAAAACAACATTAAGTGATGTGCAGAGAAATCCTGTCTTGCATAAACAATTGTCTGTTATAGACAAGAAAATGTTTCATTCAGAATTAACCCGCATCAGTACCAAAGTAGAAAACTGCTATTTTGTTTGTGGGAAAAAAGCATACAAATGGCTACCTGAGAATTGGTCCGGCAGTTGTTTTTTGGGTTATCTGGTTCCGCTATAAGGCATACTGCAGAATTACCTCTAGGTAAGATACGAAATGTAAGAGATGTAGCCGAAAACCTGAAGATCCAATCGAAAACCTGTAAATCCAATGGGAAAAATCAAAGCTGGTTGGAAGAACCATCATTCCGTGAAAGATAAAGAAAAATTGACTCATATGGACTTGAGTGACAGTGTTATATCCTGGGCTGGAATATTTCCAGCATATGGAGCAGTCAAATCGATCTGGGAGTTGAGAAAACTGACGAAGCTTCTCGAAGTAATGAGTAACGCAACTTTTTCTGCTCTCGAACTAGTGACTGATGAACTGAATGCAATGAGAACTGTTGTGCTACAAAATCAAATGGCTCTTGACTTCACCCTAGCGGCGAGAGGTGGTACGTGCGCGCTTATCAAAGAAGAATGCTGTGCGTTCATACCAGACAATCGACACGAGATTAATGACCACCTAGAGGTAATACAGCAGGTATCGGCCATGACTGAACCAGGCCCAAACCCACTGATGAACTTTTTCCAGAGTCTGTTTGGTGGGTGGGGTTCTATCCTAATGAATATTTTGATTGCTATTTGTGTTGGTCTGCTCCTATTAGGAGCATGTGTCTGTTGTGGGATCCCCTGTATGAAAAGATTAGTCAAAGATTTTGTTGATATATCTGTAACTGAAACTTTGTACCAAGACATTGAATTGGAACTATTGATTCCAGATGAAACTTTTTCCGAAATATAAACTAAATGACTTGCCTAGTTGAAAGTCCTTAAAGGAGAAGGCTAGGGGACGATATAACATTGTTTATGTTTCTGAATAGAATAAAAAGTATTAAAAGGGAGGAAAATGTTAGAAAAATATGTATTTGAACATGTATAAAGTGCTAGTTTAAAAGCAAATAGTATATAATGCGTTTTATTCTATTTACAATATAGGTTCATAGGTTCATAGGTTCGTACTAGGCTATCTGCCCTAGGGCATTTATAAGCCTAGCCAGAGTGCATGTGGCTTACACCACCCCTTAGGATGAGAATACTACGCCCTTTTAGGGTTTAGTTTACTATGCCTCTGTCTAGTAGTGACACAGAGATGACCCCTGGGGTAAACCTACGATCTCCCATCCACTGTCGAGATTTCTCTTGAATAGAGTCAGTGAGGGCTCTGCCTAACATGGACTGGGATTCTGTTCCAGAGTGTAGGGAGCCTCTGGGTTATGAATCTGTCCCTCCAGCACGTTCTATTTATTTCTGTGTTGAGGTTTAAGTCACTTGTTCTCGTGGCTCTGATGGATTTGGATTTTCTGAGGTGGAGCATGTCCATTAATTCCGGATTGGACATGGCCTTGTACATCAGGCACAGATCACCTCTGAGTAGGCGGTATGTGACTGAATAGAGCTGGAGTTTTTTCAGTCGGGCAGCATATGACATATGTTTAAGACCCTTTATCCTCTTGGTGAGGAACTTTTGGGGCCTTTCCAACTGCTGCAGGTGTCGGGTGAGATACATCCCAAATGGGGCATTGTACTCAATCATTGGCCTGATAAGAGAAGAGTACAGGGGCACAATGACCTCTCTTGATCTAGATGTGAAACCCTTCATGATAAGGTGGGCAATATAGAAGGTCTTCCTAACCACTTTGGCAATGTGAGTGTCAAATGAGAGGTTACTGTCAACCTGGGTCCCTAGGTCCCTGATTACCTCTTCCGTGGATTACCGCCTATGTGGTAATTTGTCGGTACCTTGTTTTTCCCAAAGGGTATGACTATACATTTTTTGGCGTTCAGCTTAAGGCCATGGCTCTGGCACCAATTATCCATTTCTATGAGGCCACTCTGAAGGATGTTTGTGTCCACTGGAGTATCAATTATGGCCCAGTTTGCAGTCATCTGAACTTTGTCAGCCACAATCCTCCTATGTTTGCCTGTACCTCGGAAAAATAAATGCCGAACAAGAGGGTCCCAGGACTGAGCCCTGTGGGACACCACTTGTGACTGGCTTAGAGTCTGACATAGCTCCAGCAACTCTGACCCTGTGGGTTCTGTCCTTGAGCCAGTTTGCAACCCATCTTGTGACATATGGGTTTACATTTAAGCTGGTGAGTTTGTCTATGATGCCCGAGTGGGGTATTGTGTCAAAGGTTTTGCAAGGTCAAGGTAGGCTGTGTGAACTGCCTTACCCTCATCAATGGCCTTAGTGACTGTTTCAAAAAAGTCGACCAAGTTTAAAAGGCAGGATCTGCCCTTGACAAAGCCAAATTGGGTAGGATCCAATGTCTGTAGGTCACAAATGTCTTTGTTTATGAGTTCCATAATGATCCTCTCCATAGCTTTGCAGACCAGGCTCGTCAAGCTTATGGGGCGGTAATTTCCAGGGTCCGTAGAAGCACTGCCTTTGTGAAGTGGGACTGACAATAAGAATGATTTTACATGACTGGCAATAAGAATGATTTTACATGTAATTGCTTGAAGCTTTGGAGCTGCAGTGTATTTGAACTCTGACCCTGGCAGTAGCCAGCTCAGCAAGCTTATGTTTTTCACTAATGATTATCTGCTGGGTCAGGAAATTAAATGTATAAAGCATTGAAAATTCTTCTTCCTTCCTCTGAGATAATTGGCCTTGTGAATGTTATCAAAGATAAGACACAGCTGCTAAAGTAAAGTTGCAAGAAGAACAAAGAAGTATATTACAAGACTGAACCAACTATTGTATTCAAGCAGGCCTGAAACCTTGAAGGAGTAACATTTTACAGAAAGACATTATAACTAACCAGGTGCTTTGCAAGGCTGTATTATTCCCATGGGAAAACTTTTAAAATGTATAACATCAGCTTTTTCTTATGAATAGAATATTGTAGACCATAGTGATGTAGGTGCCCTGTGACTAACCACTTCAGTAAGGTGGGCACAGCTTGAATGTAAGACTATATAAAATTGTGTATTTCCTGCATCATATCAGACAAAACTCTGTACTTGTATGGTTTTTTGCCTCCTGGTGTACACTAGTAAACTTTTGCATCTGAGCCTCCTGTGTTGTTATCAGTGTTTTTATTTAACAAATTTATAAACAAAGCCATTGGTAATCTTCAAACTCTGGACCCCACCCAGTTCGGGTTTGTAAAAGGCAGATTATGTCTCCTAAACCTGATAGACTTCTTTGAAGCAGTCACCAAAGCTGTAGATGAGGGTAAGGTGGTTCACACAGCCTATCTAGATCTTGCCAAGGCTTTCAACACTATCCCCCACTCTGGAATTATAGATAAACTCACTAAACTAGGTATAAATCCTTATGTTACAAGATGGGTTGCCAACTGGCTCACTGACAGAACCCATACTGTGAAAGTAGCATTCTCCAAATTTGATTTCAGACCAGTAACAAGTGGAGTACCACAGGGTTCAGTTCTGGGTCCTCTCCTGTTTGGTATCTACTTCTCTGAAGTACAGGCTAACACAGAAGGTCTTTGGCTAATGAAGTCTGCAGATGACTGCAAACTAGGTGCAATAATTGAAACTCCTAACGATGTGGACATCCTACAAAAGGGCCTCACTGAGACAGATGCCTGGTGTCAAAGCCATGGCCTCAAGCTCAATGCCAAAAAGTACATTGTCATCCCCTTTGGTAAAAACTCTATACCGATGAACTACCACATAGGCGGTAGTAAACCTTACACTGAAAGTGTAATAAGAGACCTTGGGACACAGGTGGACAGTAGTCTCTCCTTTGGTAATCACATCACCACAGTAGTCAGGAAATCCTTCTAAGTGGCACACCTCATCACAAAATGTTTCTCATCCAGAAAAAAAGAGGTCATTGTTCCCCTCTACTCATCACTCAGACCCATTATAGAGTACAACACCCCTTTTGGTATGTATCTCACAAGACATCTACAACAACTAGAAAGATTGCAGAAATACCTTACAAAGAGGATTACTGGAGTCAAACAGATGCCCTATGCAGACCATCTCAAAAATGTTCACCTTTATTCCCTTGCATATTGCCTACTCAGAGGCGATCTCTGCCTATCATAGAAAGCTATGTTAAACCCAAAGCTGTTGGACATGCTCCACTTAAAGAAATCCCAATCCCTCCGAGCTACACACTTTATGGACCTAAACCTTGTCACCACAATAAACAGAGCATGCTGGAGGGATAGATTCCTGTCCCAGAGACATCCCATACTCTGGAACAAACTACCTATCTAGATCAAACAAAGCTCCTCATTAGCACTCTTCAAGAAAAATCTTGATGATTGGATGGGAAATAGGAAATTCACCCCGGGGATCACTTCTGTGGCTCTGCTCAACAGGGGCACAGGTAAATTATGTTCTTGGATGGCGAAAGCCAGGATACCTTCTTGGTTAGGCTTATATAGGCCCTAGGGCCAATAGCCTAGTACCTCCCTATGAATCTATGAACCTATATATACATCCCTGTTATATACATCAATTTGTGTGTGGATGTCTGTATTGTCCTACATACCATAATAATGCTGAGTAAAGCTACACTATCACACATCTATAATGTTGATCAAAGGGTCCAAAGTAATGGCTCAACAGTACATAATGCACTTACCTACATACCCCTATTCCTGCTGGATGTCACACGTGTGTGTGTGTGTGTGTGTGTGTGTGTGTGTGTGTGTGTGTGTGTGTGTGTGTGTGTCCATACAGCATAAATATCATTACCTCAGTAACTTTGAAAGAGTCAGGGTTTTGCAGTATTTTATTTGTAGCAGGTGATGTGGGCCTCCAAATGCCTGACCACAACTAGGCCTGCTGATGGCGTTGATATCACATTATCAAAAGATAAAAATAGCGAACACTATTTCATCGAACCTAAAATATCTAAACCACATAATATCGAACATTCAGAACAGCAAATTTTTTCCCAAGGAAAAAATACGCTATTCCGAAACACATTCACACAGCACAAGCACACCTAAAAAACATCAATACACACACATACACTTATAATCCTACAACTAACCCTACACTAAACTATGCATAAACTACTATCTATCCACTTACCTTAACCCAAACCCTAACCCTAAGGTCCATCACTATCGCACACTCACCTAACCCACGCCCTAACCCTAACTCACTTAACCCACCCTTAAACCTAATTCACCTAACCCGCGCCATAACCCTAACTCACCTAACCCGCACCCTAATCCTAACAACCACACAATCGCACACTTACTTGAACCTGACTTGTAAATCTCCACCACAGCACTTGAAATAGCAAAGCCATAGAACCGACCAACCAAATTCTTTCCCTAGGAAAGAATTCGGTGTTCTGCAGCTTCGCTATTTTTAGCGTTCGATTAAAATGGGTCGATATTAGAACATTTGAAGTTTTAAAACTTTGATGTTCTGCTATAGACCCTGCTAATGTCATCAAACATAATATCTCTTAAAGAGGTAGTAATAGCAGACATGAGGTGTGTTGCATGCATCATGTACTGTGATCTGTAGTGTGCACCCTTAGATAGGCAAGTGTTCTAAATTTGTGTGCCGTGCTGTGTCCTGTAAGCAGTAATTAGAAGTGGTGCTATCCTCAGTGTAGCCAGGTTTGTATATGTGGCTGTTAGAGCATTTTATATATGCTTATGGAACCACAGGATGTTTGAACTTCCCTTGCATAATGGCCATATAGCCCTCACAATCCTAGACAACTTTATACCCTTATTTATATGATCAGCACATATTGCCCCAGTTCAAGAGGGACACAGGCAGAAGCCCTGTGGTGAAATGTCAGTCACCCAGGCAATCATACAGATGGCATGTGATGAGGTGCACTGAGGTGCTCTGTTTGCCATTAGGCAGGGTTCTGTTTCAAAGGTGTTTTAAAGTCTGCTAGACAGATCTCTCCTACCAGCATGTATCATTAACATCACATACTAGGTTAATGTCCTTAGAGTAATTAATCCATATACCATGCCACCTACAGATATGTAGCATTTACAATCAAGCAGGGTCACACATTGCCCTGTATGCAAGGCAGAGATCATCTCTGAGTAGTCTATATGCCACAAGCAACAATGGCACTGATTTCAGATGATCCTCATTGAACAGATACTGAAGACAAGAAGTTTCCTTGTGAGGGACCATACAAAAGGTACATTATCAAATAGCCATTGCAATCAGCTATTGGCATGCTGAGGGAAGAGTACATGGAGATTATGAGTATGTCAACTATGGGAGACTGTGCCCTTAGTCTTGGCATATGATTCCCATCAGACCACTGGGGAGACATGGTAATCTCAGGCACATTAGGTGTAAATTTCTGTGGCCAGGCCTGTGTGCCCAGTTCTATCACCCCTGAGTATGTACATCACATGTTGCGATTGATGTGCTGCTTACCAGGTACATTGGTGTTAGTGATGGAAATAATACTATACATAGATATAAATATATATATATATATATATATATATATATATATATATATATATATATATATATATATATATATATATATATATATATATATATATATATATATATATATATCTGCATGGAGTTTATTTACTTATTTTATTTATTTTACATTTGTTGACCGGGATAGTCCAACTGGATACATTTCCATTTTCAGCAGATGCTCGGGGAGAAAAACTCCAGTCATACAGATAATAATATACACAATAAAAGTAAAGCTTGGTTTACAAAGTATGGTAGATAGCACACCCATTAAAAGACTAGTAAGGTAAGATTTATAGGTTGCCATAGTTAAAAGGGCATTAGAGAGGTTCTACCTGACTTCGTCGACAGCGCAGAAGACCGACAGCGGAATTCGGAGCTCCAGAAGATCGAAAACGAAGAAGACCGACGCCAATCGCGGGTTGCAGAACATCGACAATGCAGAAGACCGACACGACGGATGACAACACCAACGCCGAGGATGCCGACATGGGGAAAGGCTGTGTGAGTATGCGGTAGTGACGGACGTTCGGGTGCGAGGCAGGTAAGTGTGGAGATTGACGGTCTGTGGGGATAGGGGTGGGTTAAGTGAGTTAGGGTTAGGGAGCGATAGGGGTGGGTTAAGTGAGTTAGGGTTAGGGGAGGCGATAGGGGTGGGTTAAGTGAGTTAGGGTTAGGGAGGCGATAGGGGTGGGTTAAGTGAGTTAGGGTTAGGGGAGCGGTAGGCGGTTAAGTGAGTTAGGGTTAGAGCGGGTAGGTAAGTGTGCGATAGTGACGGACCTTAGGGTTAGGGTAAGGTTTAGTGTGGGCTTGTAAGGATTTTGGTGTGCTTGTGTTGTGTGTGTGGTTTGTGGAATGGGGATGTGTTTTGTTTTTAATAATTGTTATTGTGGTGTGTGCAGTGTATGGGGTTTCGTGTTTGTGTACCGTCGGTTATTTCGTTGTCGGTTATGTGTGGTTTCGTGTTTATGGACTGTCGAATATGTGGTGTCGGTGATGTGGTTGTCGGTGTTGTGTGGTTTCGGCTATGTCAGGTAGAACCATTAGAGAACGTCAGTGTTATGTACAGTATTATTTGTATACAATAATAAAGAGGAAGAAAAAAATATTCAGGATCAGAAAAAAATACAAGAGGCAGAACATGTACTAGAGCCTAGTTAAGTATGGATGATACAGTCTGGGGGCATCAGAGTGGAATAATCCAAAGTCCTACCTGACATGATATTTAATGTATGGTAAGATATACATATAGGAAGTAGTAAGATGTAAAAGGGGTAAGGGTAAGGGAGAAGGTGGGGTTTGAAATGTAAAGGGGATATTGAGTCATGAGTTACACACTCACCCCTAGAGACAGGGGTATAAGATAAGTAATGTGTGGATATTAAACTGGGTAGTTGGGGAGTTAGGGTTGGAACAGGGACATAGCCAGCTTGTTGTAAACTACCATTTGAGACTTTTTTTTAATTTAGTTAGAGGGGGTGCTAGAGTGAGGTCAGCTGGAAGTGACTTCCAGGTTTTGCCAACAAACTTGGAAACAAGGAGTCTCCAGCTGAGTTGTTAGTTTTGTATGTCTGAGCCAGCAGTTTGTTAGATGAACGAAGTGGCTTGGAATTATTATAGGAATTGATAATGTGTTTTAGTCCAGGGTTGTTTTCAGGTCAGTTGAGTACCTTGTGAGCTGCTATGAGTTGATTGTACTGAAGTAAGCTGGATAATTCTAACCACCCTAGTAGTTTAAGGTTATGGCAGTGATGTGTCAGATATGTAGAGCCGGTGGAAAATCTAACAATGAGGTTGTAACAGCCTGAGAGTTTGCTAAGTTCATATTTGTTCAAGTTAGTTAGTATAGAGGAGGCGTATAGAAGAGTAGAGAGTAGGTGAGTGCGGGCAATGGCAGTCCTAGCTAATGGAGTTAGGAAAGGTTTATTTTTATATAGTGAGCCAAGTTTTTTATTAATAGTTTTGATAGTTTTATTGACATACATATCAAATTTGATGTTATCTACTATTACCCCCACAAGTTTTGCATGTACACCAGGGTGAATAATGGTACCATTGTTAGATGTTATAGTAAAGGAAAGTGGAGTGGACCTATGAGATGGGGAGAAGAGTAGTAGCTTGGTTGCGTTAGGGTTCAAAATCAGATGATGATTAGAGAGCCAGTTCTTGACTGTGTTGAATGTTTTCTGGAATAAGGTCAGCAGGTCTGTCAGGGAGAAAGCTGAATAGATCAAAGTAGAGTCGTCAGCATACTGGATTCATGATGCATCTGGGATGATAGTATAAAGGTTGTTAATAAAGATTGAAAATAGAAGGAGACCTAGAATAGAGCCTTCGGGGGCTCCAAGGCTGAAAGGTAGAAGAGTGGATAGTTTATTCTGCCATAGGACAGATTGTTATCTACCACTCAGACAGGAATGGAATCATAGAATACCATTGTTATCCAAGGATATGGTTTTCAAGGTATGGATGAGTAGTTGGTGTAACAATATTCATGGCCATTAATATGTCAACAGGCATTTGTTTATCAATACTGTCTTGTAGGATATTGACATAACTCACCACAGATATTCAGTATTCACTTGTACCATGGTTAAATGGATTCCAAGCAACAGAGGACCAAGGAATGAGCCCTGTTGAGCACTGCTGATTACAGAACAGTTATTGGAGGTGGTTGTCCCTGTGTTGAGTATGTGTACCATTAATGGGTCACTTAGTGACCTCTACAATAATATCACAGTGGATGCCTAAGTGGATGCTTTTGTAAATAATGCCTGAGTGGGGATATAGTCAGATGGCTTGGCTAAGTCCAGGGGGTTGTATGCTCTGATGTCCCCTCACCTAGGTCCTTGGTGATTGCCTTGGACATTTCCACAAAGTTTAAAAGTCATGATGTCCTTGTCAGACATCCAAACTGTGTGCAGTCACCTGTGTGTAGAGCACATATATGTGTGCTGATCAGCTGCATGATGATTTGCCCTATGGGCATACAGATATGGATACTCAGGTAAAAAGGTCTACAGTTCTGGTGGTCAGTGGATGTGTCCAATCAGTTGGGGTGCAGCCAGTGGTTTCAGTATGATCGCAAGGTGCTCCCAATGGTGTTAATAATCTACGTCAGATTCCCATGTAGGATGCAGCCTGGGATGTTAGCATGTCTAAAAAATGCTGTGTGTCCCCATAGAGAAGCAATTATGACCTGCTCTGTAGATATGGAAGGCATGGGACAGGTTGTAGGAATGTCATGGGGCACATGTGGTGGGGACAGGGGAGTGAAGGTCATAGGTTCATAGGTTCATAGGTGTGTACTAGGCTAATGGCCCTGGAGCCTTTACAAGCCTAGCACATAAGATTACCCTGGCATAGTGCCACCCGACCTTAAGTCCCAGTGCCTCTGTTGAGTAGAGCCACTGGAATGATCTCCGAGGTGAATTTTTATTTCCCATCCACTCATCAAGATTCCTCTTGAAGAGTGCCAGTGAGGTGCTCTGTTTGACATGTATGGGCAGTCTCTGGGTTATGAAACTGTCCCTCCAGCATATTCTGTTGATTGTGGTAATGAGGTTGAGGTCTCTGGGGCATGTGGTGTGGAGGGATTCAGATTTCTTTAGATGTAGCATTTCTAACACAGCTGGGTCAGACAAGTAGATGATATGAGACAAGAGAATAGTTGGAGTTTTTTGAGTTTGTCTATATAGGAAAAGTGTTTAAGGCCTAGGATTTTCTTTGTAAGGTACTTTTGTGGCCTCTCCAGTTATTTCAGGTGTCTAGTGAGATACATGCCAAATGGGGTATTGTACTTAATGATTGGCCTAATGAGGGAAGAGTAGAGGGAGACAATGACATCTTTCTTCCTGGATGCAAAACCCTTAGTAATGAGATATGCCACAAAGAAGGACTTTCTGACCACAGTGGCAATGTGGTTGTCAAAAGAGAGGTTGCTATCAACCTATATTCCCAGATCTCTTATAATGCCTTTTGTGTTCAGTGGACTACCATTGATGTGGTAATTCATGGGAACCGAGTTTTTCCCAAAGGGGGTGACAACACATTTTTTGGCATTGAGCTTAAGGCCATGGTTCTGACACCAGTCATTGGTCTCAGTAAGGCTTTTCTGTAGGATGTCAACATCACTTGGGGAGTTAATAGCTCCCAACTTGCAATCATCTGCAAACTTTGTCAGCCAGAGTCCCTTCATGTTGACCTGGACTTCAGAGAAGCAGATACCAAACAGGAGAGGACTCAGGACTGCACACTGTGGGACTCCACTCATGACTGTTGGCAGTCTGACTTGGAGTCAGCTGCTTTCACACTGTGGGTCCTATCTGAGAGCCAGTTTTCAACCCACCTAATGATATAGGGGTTGATGCCTAACTTAGTGAGTTTTTCTATGATTCTTGAGTGGGGAATGGTATCAAAGGCCTTGGCCAGATCAAGGTAGGCTGTATGAACCACCTTGCCTTCATCCACAGCTTTGGTGACTGACTCAAAGAAGTCGACCAAGCTGAGCAGGCATAATCTACTCTAACTGTGTGGGATATAGAGTTTGCAGATTCCATATATCCTTGTTTGTTAGGTCCATGATGATGCGTTCCATAGCTTTGCATATCAGACTTGTCAGGCTAATGGGGCAATTTTGTGGAGAGGGATGACTGTAGCAGTGTGCCATTGGTAGGGACAAAGCCTAAGGTGAGGCTGTGATTGAACAGGGCACACAGGTGAGGTGCCAGTTCACTCTGTAGTTCATGTATAATACAGCCAGGGATATTGTCAGGTCCCATAGAAGCTGTATTCTTGGCCTTGGACAGTGCTGTTTTAACCTTTTCAGCAGTAATACTGGGTGCCTGGCAATCTACTGGTATTCTGATTGGTCCTTTGGTGGGTGAGAGAGGGGTAAAGTTGTCACTGAATCTGTCGGCCAGTATATTGACAATATATGTTGGCTTGATATAGGAGGCACCATTGTGCAGTAGCTCAGAGCAAATTTGGGTATTGCTGTGGAGATTATTTGCATAACTACAGAAGGCCTTGTGGTTGTCTTTACAATCTGTTGCCATTCTGTTTTCATAGCTAGCTTTAGAGGATTTGATGAGGGATCTCAACTTTTTGTTGAGGCTTTTAAGGGAGTTGTTCCAGTCTTGGGACTTTACCTTATTATGCATTAGTTTCCTCCCTCTGTTGTAGAGTTTGTTTATGGCAGTTGATCACCAGATTGGCTTCCTTTCTTTGGAGGAGAGCTTCTTGGTTCCATTGGGTATGGTGAGATCCATGCATTTGTGTATGTGCTCGTACAGTGCATTGGTGTATGATTCGGCAGCCATGCGACTATTCTCCATGTGCATGGGTGCCGGGAAGTTAGTCACCTTTGCTTTTAGGAGGCCAAAGTTAGCTTTGGAGAAGTTTTTCATGGCGGTTACCTTCACGGGGGAGGGGTGGGAGGGATGTGGATTTTCAAGGTGATTAGTTTGTGATCAGATCTAACCAGGGAAGAGTTGACTATTGGTGTAGAGCAATGGTCACCCATGTTAGTAATGACCAGGTCAAGGATGTTGCTACCTCTAGTGGGGGTAAGAATGAGCTGGTCCAGGGCATTGGAATTCCAGGAAACAATGGGCAAGTGTTTGGTACATGAGTAGTTATTTCAGTTAATGCAGGGGTAGTTGAAGTCACCCAGTATGAGAGTGTTAGGTTGGACCCTAATATTCTCCAGGGTGCTTAGGAACATGGACTGTGAATCTTGGGACATGGTTGGGGACATATAGCAAGTTATGACCTGAATTGCTGTTTTACCCAATGTTAGCTGCACCTGAAGTATCTCTGATGCTTTATGTTGGGTTACCAGTCTGGAGGTGTGCGCATCCTTTATGAATATGGAAATGCTACCACCTTTGGAGCTTCGGTCTAAGTTCTGAGGCCGAAAGGTGTGGAATTAGTTATAGCTTGGTAATGCAGGGGTGCTTTCTGCTGCCTTGAACCAGGTCTCTGTTACAGCACAAATGTTGATGTTCTCCATTTTAAGGAGTGCTTCGATCAAGTACATTTTGAGATTTAGACTTCTAGCATTGTGCAACATGGCCCTCAAATTGCATTTGTTTGCAGCTGTTATGGTGGTAATTTGGTCTTTGGAAAACTTCCTAAAAAAGGCACTATAGGGGTGGCAAAAGCCTTGGCCAGTATCTGGGAAGTCTGGGGTGACAGATGCAGGCCATCTCTGGCAAAGCATCGAGTTCTGTCAATCATGTCATCCCAGGCAGATAGCTACTGAATCCCCTTAGAGTGACACCAGAAACTTAAGCCAATTGTTGAAATCAATCATTTTCTGCTTGTACTGTGGTATCACTCTGGGTGATGGTAGGATGCTGCTGACGGCTAGGGTCATACCTGCCTGGGCTACATAATCCAAGTGCTCCTCCATGTCTCTTTTCAAGTAGTCCAGGGAGGTACGTTTTAGGTCATAAACACCCAGATGTACAATGGCAGAGTCATATTTGTACCTGTTATTGAGGAATGTGAGTGTGTGCGTTATGTGGTGGATCCTGGCAACTGACAGGCAGCTGAGTATTAATTTCTCCTTATTCAACCTAGTGAGTGGGACATCAATGTGCCTCACTATTGAGTCACCTATGACTAGTGTGTTGGGCATGCTGTTTTGCCTTAGGGGCTTTGGTTGAGTGGCACACTGTTTAGGAGAGTTATGTGTCTCATAATTAGTGTTGTGTAGTGGTGGTTGTCAAGTATGTTTCTGCCTTGGAGCTCTCTGCTGTTTGGGTAGATTTTTATTGAGAGCCTCTGTGAATGTGGGTGTGTAGTTCATGTTTTTATGTGAAGGCAGTGCTGGTGTGTGTTTTGGAGGGCTATGTGTTCCATGTGGTGTGGTGCAAGTGTTGACCTTCTCCTCTTGACCAGCTATTCCAGTCCTGGCTGGAGAGTGTGTGGCTTCCAGTTTGGATATATAAATGCATCTCTCACAAGTTTGAGTGTTGGGAGGTAAGAGAAGAGGGTTGTCGGTGTACATGAGGCAGTTGCTACATTGCCTCAGCATGCCCAAGTTCACCAGGTTAATAGGCAAAAGCACAGGGAACTGACCTTTACACATGCCTGGAGGGGTGGGCATTAATAATAAGTACTGGAGTTGTTTCCTTGTAGAATGCTTAGTGCTGGTAGCACTTTTGTCTGCTACTATAGTTGTTACAAGAAGTCTAGTAAAAGTGTATGAGAGGAGGGAACTAGCAGATCTAAGGAAGACATTAAAGAGCAGAGTTTGGCACTGCTCAGAAGCTTACAAACAGTTCTGGATACAGCAAATCTGTATCTGGACTAGACTAGTTACAGGAAAGATGGGAAAAGTGCAAATGCAGGCTTTCAGACCAGAAAGTTGAAAGAGATGGAAAAACTGCCCAAACGGCCAATAAACTACAATTTATGGGCCAGAAATCACTCCTCTTGTGGTAGATAGGCTACCTAGTGCTTGCCACTCCTAGTGACAAGCTAGAAAGCTTCCCTCTGACACAGAAAGGTCAGAAGCTTACAAACAGTCCTGGATGCAGCAAATTTGTATCTGGACTAGACTAGTTACAGGAAAGGTGGGAAACAAGTGCAAATGCGGGCTTTTAAACCAGAAAGTTGAAAGAGATGGAAAAAACTGCCCATACAGCCAATAAACTACAACTTCTGGGTCAGAAACCTCTCCTCTTGTGGTACATAGGCTAGCTAGTGCTTACAACTCCCATCAATGAGCTAGAAGGCTTCCCTCCAACACAGAAAGGCTTGGTGGGCTCAGTTGCTTACAAACAGTTCTGGATACAACAAATCTCTATCTGGACTAGACTAGTTACAGGAAAGGTGGGAAACAAGCACAAATGAATTGACAGACTCTGTGGGACTACAGGTTAGCTATGAGTACAGACCCATTATATGTGTTATCATTATGTACGAGTTCACCAACAATCTGGGCTTATCCTCTGAGGTTACACATGTAACTACACTGTGCATTGTGGTTCTGCTTTGTGTGGGTATCTAATTGTGTCACTCACTGTGTCTACACAACTTCACAACAACACTATGTGCTTGTTGTAGCTAAGGAGATTGTGCCTCCATTTTAGGAGGGCACCCTCAACCCAACTGTCCACCTCTTATTGTACAGTCTGCTAATGGCAGTTGTTCACCAGGCAGGTTTGCTGTGCCTTGAGGAGCCCATGTTCCTCCTGTCAGGTGCAGTCAAGTCCATGCAGCTGTACTCCTATTTGCATAATGCATGGGTGTACAGATAGGCATACTTACCTATCCCATCTAATAGGGGAGGTGCAGTCAAGCTATGTAAACCATCCCACAAGAATTAATACATCGCTTTTTTGAAATATATGTCTGTATTTTCTGCAAGGTGGGTTAGTTCTTGTAGTTTTAATGAGACTGATCTGTGGTCAGATCCCACCAGGGAGGACCTCACAGTTGGGGGCTTCGGTGGTCACCCATATTGGTAAACACATGATGCAATAGGTTGGCTCCCCTTGTGGGGATGTCACGGCACTGCTCCAGGCCATGGCATTGCATTTAAGGATGTGGACTAAACT
This sequence comes from Protopterus annectens, assembly GCF_019279795.1. Lineage (NCBI taxonomy): Eukaryota > Metazoa > Chordata > Ceratodontiformes > Protopteridae > Protopterus > Protopterus annectens. The sequence continues at coordinate 442,455,425 of NC_056746.1, read as the reverse complement.
TTGGGCAAGTGAGCTTCAGCATGACTAAGCAACACCGTTGGTTATTCAATGCCACCCCAAACCATGGTGTACTGATATATCTTGATAGACACACATGCATCCAAATAAGCATGGCAGGTGTCTGAATTCATGGAGCTGCTCCTGTAGCTGACAATTGCTTGATTATGTGCCCTCCTGGCAATGAATAAACACCTGCAGTGTCTCCAGGAAATCGCAGTGTTTCACAAAATCTGGATGTGTATCTATCTTTAATGAGTATGTATACACCACTTGCATTACCTTGCACACTGTTATTTTGAGGTCTGTGCATGTGGAAGGACATGTAGGTATGGCTGTGTTGCTGTCCACAGCCTTGAACCAGATGTCCTTGACTGCACACATGTCTACATATTCCAAGGTGGGGACACCTTCCACATAGTGGGGTTCAGTGTTGCCATTCCCGGTGTGTAGCAGTATAACCATGAAGTTATATGAATATGGTGTTCTCATTGCAAAGTTTTCTTTCAAGACAGTGCATATAAGATGCATTGTGGGAGTGTCAGCAGCCTTGACCAGTACTCCAAATCTCAGGGCTGAGAGAGGAAGACCATCACTGGTGAAGCATTGATGTCTTTTGAGCAAGGCATCCCAGGCAAACATGTAGTAGAGCCCCTTACAATGACACCACACTCTGAGGAAATTATTGACTTCCATCAATTTCTGTCTGTATGGAGTTATTATATTAGGTGAGGGCCAACAGCAGATGCTAAGTTATGCACATACCCGTGAGAGACACAGACTGTCTCAGTTTAGTCATGTGTCGGCATACAGTCTGGTAATGTATCTCCCTAGTTGTACACACCTGCAGGAACTATGATATCAATATTATGTTAACTGATATTCTTTGATTTGCGGCAATGTGTGGTATGGTGTATTGTGTCAACCCACAGAGAGCTACCTGCAGTCTTTCCCATATGTAGCCTATTGACACAGACAATGTGTCTCACAGTGTAATCATCTATGAATAAAAGGTGTCATTTTGTGTTTTGCTTCAGGTGTTTGACCAGTGAGAGATTGGTGCATGCAGTATTATGTGTACTGTGCTCTCCAGAGACAGGATTTTCTGAGGTGTCTTTTGTTTGGGAATGTGTCTGGTAAGGTCCTGCAAGCATGCAGGTGTGTGTGATGTGGGTGTAGGTGGTGCAGTATGTGAGCTGTGCATGTTGGCAAAATGCTCATTGCCATATGTAATGACTGCTGTTGCAGGCACCATGGAAGCAAGGTTTGAAATGCAGTGACATCTGTCACACATTATGTTTGTGTGTCATAGGAGTAGAGGAGTGGGGACACTTTCCACATCTCATCAGCAGGTCCTGCAAAGTTTGGGTCATGCTGCCACACCCTTGGGGATGACAGCTTGACATACAGTGTTTGTAGGCACTCCTTACAGTGAATATGTGGATGCCTGTGCATGCATAGAGGACTTGTTCAACTTTGCTGACATTACATTAGCCTTACAAGCGTACAATGCCTTTTAAGCAATCAGACAGCACACTGGTTGTTGTGTGATATGTAGGAACACAGAAATATGTTTTAGGCACATAACTGTACAGTATGACATGCCAAGGACATGTGGCAGGTGGACATATATTGGCAAAAAGGTGGTGTGTCTCCTGCAGTGGGCCTCACAGTGATCTCATACAGACATCTATCATTAATCTATTGAAGAGCAGGATGCATGCCATGCTGTGAAATTGTCACTTATGATGGATCACTACCATTGTGCTGCTTGTTTCAGTAAGCCTTGACAACTATGTCACTGGACATTGTACATTATATTGTGACATGGCAGCAGTGCTCCTGATCATCATCTTGTCAGTTCCTTTGTAACATACCACCAACCCTGGAACAGAAGGCATAATACATGCAAAAGCCAACTGAGTGCCCAGGTTGCTAATCAAGGCATCTACCTGGAGAAGGGTATGTAAAGCCTACAGAGCCTTTCATTATGTGGGACAACCATGTGGCTGAACAAACAGGCTGTGTCCTTCTTCTCATCATGAACTTTGTAATAATGTGTTGCATGTGATGACAGACAACATATTGGAGCATGACATCCTATGTGCAAGTGGTTTTGGTGAGACCAGGATTAGTAGTTGTCAGGCAGGAGCAATTCCATAGACTCCCATGTTTTCCACAGTTTTCACAAGGTAATTGTGTCCTTCCAGTACACACTGCTTGAGTAGTGTCCAGCTGCAGAATACCTGTCTAAAACCCCCACCTTACCTTCACAGGGTATATATTACACTTCCCAAACATGTTTGACTGTGTCTGTGATCAGTACAGACACCTTGGATGACTCTCGTCTTGAACATGATAGAAGTAACTGCAATACTTAGTTGCATAAAGGAAACTAGCATGCAGTGCCAAGCAGTGTCTCCAGATCTCTCAGTCATGTGATATGAAACACCATGAAAGGAGTTAGTATGGATATGATCAGTAACAATGTTGCACACCTACTGACACTGGACCAAACAGTGTTTGTTTTGCTCAAGGCCAGATCATGTCTACCTACCCTAACAGGATTACCACATTGAGTGTTAAACTATGCAATGGATGAGGGGAATATGACTCACTCCACCTACCATGGCCTGACAAGGTGTTTGACAACATTAGGCCAGCAGGCCTTGCTGAAAACTGTGTATATTATTTACAGAGCAATGTGTCAGCTGGTGAATAGGCAAGTGTCTGATAGTCATAATCTGTGAATATAGCATTGGGAGACCTACAATACAATGATGCCAGCCACCATTGGATTTCCCCAGACATCATTAATGAAGTGCCCCTTCTAGCCATTTCCTTCTCCGAAGTCACAGTCACTGTCAGTGACCTCTGACTGACTACATTAGGAGGTGATTGCATATTATGAGCTGTCATTGAATCCCCCACCGAATCAACAGTTATCCAGGATGGCCTGAGACACACATTCAGCTGTTGTCAGAGCCACTGACAAATAGTAAATGCCAATGACTGCACAATAATATCCTTTGGGAAGTCATTCACCACTGGAAAATATGGTAGTGTCCACACACTGCACGCAGTTGAGCCATTACTCATGGAAGTTATGGACACAAAGAGTAATGTGCCCTTTGAGTTTCGCTGGTCGGTAAGATGTGGGGGGTTCATTCAATTTTGTACAACCTATACAGAAAGGTATGGCATGTAAATCCCAGACTACTGTCATTGTTGCACTGTATTTGGCACTCATCACACCTATCATTGAGTGCAATAGCATCTTTGCTATGTCACTACACAGGCATATCTTACAACTGTAACAGCCACACATGTTCCATGGTAAACCAATACACATTGTAGGTAACATGTCCTATGTAATCCATCTCACGACTGTACATGTGTAGTCTGTATCCTACATGCTTTGGAAGGGATATGTATGGCTGCCATACAGGGAGGTGTCAGATCTCACTGTTTACCTCCCATGTATCTAAGACAGGACCATACCTCACAACTTGTTAAGTTCTGTACTGTCAGACTCTGAATATCAGGTATGGACAGGACAAACACATGTTTTACCTGTTCAACACACCTACATCATCACTGTGGTATAAATAGTACATGCTGGTGAGATAGGTATGTAATACAGACATTACACCCTATATGTAACAGGCCTTCCATGCATGCGAAGCACACATCTGTTGTAACACACATCATGTGCAAGTTACACAATGGGATGCAGAACAAGACAATCATAACTGGTGTAGGACAAATGTCTGTAATGGACAAAGGAAATCTGTAGATGAGTCATCTCCATCACCACAGCTTGTAGAAGTGTTAGCTCCCGAAATTCTGGTGACACTTATCAAGGGTATCAGAACTTTTCATAGATTAGGAATGCATGAGTAGGCTGAATGATGCCATTGTCATTGTTAGCTTGTTATACACATATGAACCTATGGACCCTTGCACCTATAGTGCTCTACATTGCTGAAGACATATTTCTTCTGTGCTGACATTCCATCCTGTGCTGTGATGTCTATGGGTTTATTGCTGCTGTGTTTCCATAGGTGTCCCCTAAAGACTCCTGAAACTGAAACATAGACAGGTCTATGACACACCTTTCATTGTGTAAGTATACAGCCATTACAACATGCAACATAAGGTACACAGAATTATGTGGCTTAATCATTAGGTTGCAAGCAAATGTGTGAGTCAGGAAGGGAAGCAGGCAAGATGGACCAAGGAAATGTGCCATTTGTGTCTGTAGGTGACCTGAATTTGACAGTGGTGTGTGAGTGTATGCATGAACATAGTCAAGCTCAGTACTAGCCCTACATGTGTGCATGTTGGACAGCTTTGAACCGTGCATGATAGAGCTGACAGCTCACCATTTCTGGCCCCAAACACTGGAACTGGCTCTGCCAGGAGTTGGGGTCTATATTATATTAGCAAAAAATCCTATTAAGCGAATACGAAAACACCGACACGTATTGTGTGAACTGCGAATATGCCGAATGCACTAAATCACAAAATTCAAAAAGTCGAATTCCCATAGTTGGCCAGCTCCACCACCCACTACATGCTGCTTACCCAAACAAAATAAATAAACCACATACATACACTAACCAAAACCCTACTTCTAACCCTAAAGTAAAGCACCAAAACCATACTTCTAACCCTACACTAAACCTTACATACATTACTATCTATGTGCTTACCTTAACCTGCACCCTAACCCTAAGGTCCGTAACTATCGCACAGTTACCCTACATAGATATATCAAAACAAAATAAATAATCCACACATATACATTTAAAAAAAACCTAATTCTAACCCTACACTAAACCTTACATACATTACCTATCTATGCACTTACCTTAACCTGCACCCTAACCCTAAGGTCCGTAAATATCACACACTTACCTTACGGAGTTATACCGCAGACAGGCTAACCATGACACTTCGACATTTCGAATTTCGTGGTTTTGGACATTTGGCGTTTCAGTGGTTCACACAATACGTGTTGCTCTTTTTGTTTGAGCGCAAAATGACTTTCGGGCATCTAAATGGAACCCCAGGAGTTGCACTGGTGCCTCCATGTCCAAGGTCAGAAGTGGTGCTAGTACCTTATGGTGACTGCTGTCTGCTTGCATTGTGTCCTCCACAGGAACACTGAGGACCATGAGCCCATGGCCTGCCATGTCTTGGTGTGGACAGCACACTCCCCTCTGGAGCACTGGATGTACTGACACTACGGAAGCATAATTGTACATGGCCATGAAGACTCTCAGCAGTTGAGGTTGCTGAACAAGTCCATAAGTCCAACACTCAACTCCATCTAGATGTTCCAGTACAGGCAATGTGCATTCCAAGAGTGTCTCAGACCACCTTATTTTCACTGCATCAGTGAGCCAATCCAGGGTGTCACCAATGCGGTGAGAGGCAGTCACGGATTTCAGACTGTGCTGCATCCATAACCCTGAGCATATGTCTAGAGTTTCTTTCAGAAAGTGCCTGTGTCTCCATGACAGCCTGAAACATTCACTGAGTGACCAGTGATGTGACAACTGCAACAGGAGGTGGAAGAACAGCAGGCCTCCTACGAGCACCTCTATCAATCTGTCTGTGAGGAACCTGGCCAACTCTCTGGCTATGGTCAGTATCTACACTCATTGGAGCCATAGTTGCCACACTTTCCTGTTCAATGTCCCCACCTTCTAACTATCCAATATCCATGGCGTCCGGGGACTGGATATGTGTAAGCATACTGACTGTGTGTAGTGACAATGAGAACAGAAGAGAGATGTCAACATCTGTGACAGATTCAGCCCCTGAACCCCCTGTGCTTCACTCTGGCCACCTTCATCATCAGAGTCAGAAGAGACACTGACATCAGGCTGTGTAGGGGACAGAGACCAACTCCCCTGGTCACTTGTGATAAGAAGGGGAAAAGCAGTACATTAGTACTTGCATGATTATGCTCTGCACTACTATGTTGCAATATATATAAAACGCTATACACTGTTGTCACTAATACAGACCTGTTTAAAACCCAACCTCATATAGTAGGGCATGAGGCCATTACTTTTCCCACAAACAGCTGTAGTTACATGTAAATAAAAGCTCTTTACACAGCAATCTCATCAGCAACAATGAGGTACACTGTTGACATTTGTGAAGACTTTACAGTTGACACATATGACAATCTGTAATGTCCTGACAATGCTGTCACATCTATCAGTGTGGTCCCACCTACAAGGCATAGGTATGACTCTAACATGTGGACAGTCAGAAAATATCTGTGCAGTTGGCAATCATGCCAACAGAACAGCAATCCAGGCAGTAGGCTTGGGATGACACTTTAGGGAATACATTGCTGTAAATCTACATCTGTAATAAAACAGTGTCATGTTTACCATGAGCAGGACCATGGCCTTGTCCGATATCTGACAGACCTGTGAAAAGTTGAGGGGGAGGTAATGTAAGTACCACCACATTTTGCACTAAAACAAGGTAATACATCTATATATATTGCACATTTACAGTAGCTACTGTGTTAATTGATATGTTGGTCAAAATCTGAGCATGAGATTCAAACTGTAGTTAATCCCCTCCCCCAAAAAATGAAGACCTGACACCCACGTAAAAGTATGTACACCAAGACACACTGAATGCTCCAGTATTCCACTGCTGATCAAACTAAGCTTACCTTCATGCTCCTCTGCCATAGAAACTGTGGCACCCACATCCACAATGTATGGTGTGATGGATGCCTGTGAGCTGTGTTCCTAGGTTCACCAGGAATTCTTCAGTAGCTGAGAGTGGTTGTTCTACTGCAGGACCTCCACCAGTGACATCACAATCCCTGGCTACACCTGCTGCACTTCTGCATTCATCATTAATCATGTCTGTTGCATGGTATCGAACCTGCTCATATGCCCTGCTCTGATGACCTATGGCATTCACATCACGGACAAGTCAGCCAAAAATACTGCCTGCCATTCCCTGTTTTGCCTTCCCCCTTGGCAGTAGGAGGCCTTCCGGTATTATATTATCCTCTGCATCCATGAAAGGGGCATGGCTTTTGGGATACATGTTTCCTGAAAGATAACAAAATGGGAACCATGTCAGGATCACATATATGGAGATACACAATGTAGACATGCAACAAGAGCATAATGGCTGGCATTATCCACTGTTTGACCACACATGTCATATTCCACAGTATGCAAACATACTAACTAGTGATAGTCAGCTATTCCCATGTGTGGCATGACAGATATTGCTGTATGATTATACACCCAAGACTAGAGTCCATTGTAATGTGTCCCCCTAGGGACAACCCCCCTGATAATATGTCAAAACAACAGTGCTAAACAAATAGCAGTGTGCTATTACAACCGCTATAAAGGGACAGTCCCACAAGATCAGTGTGCCGCATTGACAAAAAACATTCCACCCTTGATATATTGTGCCTCTGTAAGTGTAACAAATCTGGAGATCAATGACATGTAATTAACACAGCTCTAAGAAAGTCTTAATGCTGTAATCCCCATTCCTTTAAGTATATTCACACATATGCATCATGTCGTAAACAAATAGGTTAGAGACCTGGCAGAGTACAATACTCTTCTGTTGATATGTGCAGATATATAAAGGTTTTGGTAATGCTTTTACTGTGTGAAGAAAGTCTCATACAGACTGGTTTCCCATTGCCAGCTATTTGCCTTTTTAACATGCTTCACATTACTAGGTGATTGTCTCTTGACCAATCTGTGGTACTGAAATGCTAATTACAGTCAACACAGATGATTTGCGGTATCATCAGCCAATGATATGCAACCACTGAACAAGATATAAGGTCTTCATGTAGATTAGAAGCCCTTTCTGCTATGTTGTGCTGGACATTACTGGTGTCAAGAGACTATATCATCACAGAGAATAAGTCTGTAGCAGTTACTTTTACATAAAGATGTGTGTGTTACAGGCTGCTGCTGCAGTCAATAGGCATACGTAGAGAGTGTGAACACTTTGGAAAACAACAGGCTATAACAGTAACTGTTGGAGCTGTGTCAGCCTTATTGTAGAGTCAGATCCAGAGTGAGGGTACCCCTTCCACTCAAATTAAGGCATGTGTTTAAGGTAAGTATGTTAGGCAATGGTATCATTAACAGAGTATTAGGCAACAAGCTTGTTGTTCCCCTCAGCAACATGGGGGTAAATATAACATTAAGTCAACCATTTGGGCAACAGTCAGGCCATGTGTTACAGTGTGGTACTCATTTGGAACATGTATGTTGGAAGTTCTTGTTATAGCAGGGGCTTCATATGCATATGCTAGTTGTGCAGCTGTGCTAATCTGTAATGTGATTATGAAAGGATTGTGTGTGACACTGTGATATTAGTGAGCCTCATTTGCATTACCTAAGTTAAAATCCTCTGTGAATTCATATTAATGCCTGACCTGTCACTTTATGACGTTACTAAAGGAATTGTTAATCTATACATAACTTATGTTTCTATGGAACCTATATCTCTGTATGATATTCTTGTGTAATTTCTTTATGACACGCTATTGGAGCTTTTCTCCCCAGGCCTCTGCTGAAAATGGATATGTGTCCAGTCGGAATGTCACGGTTAACAAATGTAAAATAAAATAAAAATAAATTATAGTGTTGCTATAGGGATATGGGAAGAATGTTCCTATCTGCAGGCCTGTGACTTCCATCAGTGAAAAGCAGACATTTCATTTGGAATGCACTGTGCACATAAAGAGTGCATGACTCAGTCATTAATTGCTGACTTCACAATAATGTAATTTAAATGCTGCACACCACTGGATTTGAACTGATGACTGTGTGTGGCAAAACTTTTTGTTTGCCCAGCATTTAACAGACTGAGGTACTGAGTCACTGTTACAGCAGCTATATTTGTCAAGATATAAGTGCACACCTACAGGCTGTGACATACTTTTTTACATCCATCATTATGTGAGTGGCTTTATACGAATGTATTTCTCCACCAGAGTCCCAGTTGAACATACATGTTGCCATTAATGTTTTAGCAGGTGCATTTCTAAATGTTGTTAAACATGCACATTTAGCTGCTATTAGAGACCTCACTTACATCCATTATTCCTTGTTTGGCTTTCTACTGGTGTACTCTTGCCCCAGGCTCCATGTTACTCTCCAATTTTTTTCTATTACTCTTTAAGCAGGTTTGCATGATGTGGTGCAATGCACAGCTCTGCTTAAACTCACTTAATGACTGTAACTTGCAGTTACTATATTTTGACTAAACCACCTGTCTTACTGAACAGCTGGGTGGTGTGGCCTGTTAATTCAGTGTTCTGCAGATGTGATGGTCTTGGGTTCGAACTAGGGAACAGGTGTTTATTTTGTATGTGGTTATTATCATTTAAGACACATATATCAATATAGCTCCATTTTGCTAAGCTTAGCAATGCTGTGTGATGCACTGCATCATGCACAATCTCACAAAATATCTTTAAAATTAGGAAAATGGGGACATAGAAAAGTGGTGAAATGGGGTGCAAGCAGAGTGAAAAACATAGTGAAAAGCAGGTAGCTATGTGCAGGTGAAAGAACCATAGCTATAAACCTCTTGTAGAGCAAGAACTGTGCACTTTGACAGAATTTGTAGATGAAGTTGGACTCTCACCCCAGAGAGAGGGGTGAGGACAACATAACTGCATTATCAAGTAAATTGGACCAAATTACCTGTGTCCAGTGGACATGTGTGAAATGGAGAGCTATGTGTGGGACAATATGTTTTTTGGGACAGGTGCCTTTTTTTGATTTTTAGGTGAGAATGGAATGTTGGAGAAGGGACATAGGTGCATGTGAGGGAGGTAAGTCTGGTAGGTGAGGAAGCTTTTAGAGACAGGCAAGATAGAGAACATGGCAGAAGGGGTGGTGAGTGACAAAAGAGGGGGTGAACACCTTGGATGGGGACGGCGCTGTGCAAACCCAGTCCCATGTACCTCCACAAGGTAGCAGTGTGAGTTATGTCCCCACCCATGGGACTGTTGGCACTGCTCTGTCACTACCCTGGGGGTGGCAGTGGTGGAGGCTGGGCTCCGGGGCAAGCCTGCCCCACCAGGGTGGCCAGCATACTCTCCATCTGGCACATGTGGCATCCAAACCCACTGTACACAATCATTCACATCAAACCTGGCAGTTCATCACAGGTGACAACTTCCCCTTGTGGCTATTCAGCTCCTGGTGGTCCTTGTTCTCCCTTTTAGTGGATTTTCTGAGTTTGTTTTCTTTTAAATCTCCCTCCACCACTGCTCCCAGAGGAGAAACGAGCACCGTCGTGAGGGGTGAAACTACCCAAAACCATAGGTAGTGCAGGGGCATCAGAGGGGGCACCACCAGGCTGCATCCCAGATGTGCTTGGCCCCAGTGCCATGGCTGGAGGAGGCAAGTTAGGTGGATCACCTGGAACTAGCCTACCTTGACACACTGTAGTAAATTAGTTATAACAATAAGTTAAGGTTAGTAATAACCAAACCAGTCTTAGTATTAACATAATGGAACATAATACTGATTAATCCAAATGCATATTAACGTATATTATGTGGAACACACCATTAAATAACATAACAGTAAGTATGTTAACATCAAGCCAGTATGAAATAACCCATAAGGTGAACCAAATAGTTAATTTAACAGAATATATTAAGATTAAATCATAATAATAAATAACAATAACAAATTAAAGAAGATAAGGGGTGAGGAGAGAGAGAGAGAGAGAGAGACATGCCATTAGTGATGTTGTAGATGTATTTCCTAAAAAAAACTGCTAATGCATAACTTTATAGGTGTGCAGTGTCACTTGTGAGTACAGTGACCACAATTCTTCTATAGATAATGTAGCTCATACATACCTCTCAAGCTGTTAGTATGGGACAGTATGTGCCAAGCACTAACAAATGCAGGTACACAACTACACAACACTGTTTCACATAATGTGTACATACATCACTACCAAGGCATTCTGTAAATGGACTTGTAAATACATTGCTGTCCAGGTAATCATTTATCTGCTAATCATGGACCAGACAGATTGGCGGTTGTATTTACATTACGAAAAATCATGACAGTTGAGAGGTACATTTGTGTACATTAAATAGACTAGGCAGCTCTCATGCCTTAGCTGGCAGGCATGGCAGTAGAACCCAAAAGCTGTGACTGCAGGAGACATCTGCAAATAATGTAACAATTGACTGCAGCAATGTTGAACAGACATGCTATAAATACAGCCCTACTGCAGTTATTTAGACACATTTAGATAAGACACCACAATCCTGCTTTACACTGTATTGGTATTGCTGCTAAGTATCTGTGAAGTATACATTTGATATCTGCCATAATGTGGGCTACCTCACCCATACACTGTTCCTGGAGTGGGAAGACAAGAGAGCATTATGTGACTGAACATGACCTGGAGTCAGCCTTGAACCATACTGTGGGTTCTGCAATACATTTATCAGGCAATTACTTTTGCTTTCTACAGTTATTACAATTTTACAGTTGACTGCACAGACATTGGAACAGACATGGAATGAATACAGCCCTACTGCAAGTATTTATACACATTTAGTTATGACACCACAATCCTGCTTTAAACTTTGTTGGTATTGCTGCTAAGTATCTGTGAAGTATACACACAATATCTGCCATAATGTGGGCTATCGCACCATTATACTCTTCTGGGAGTGGGAGGATAAGAGAGCATTATGTGACTGAATGTGACCTGGAGACAGCCTTGAACCATATTGTGGGTTGTGCAATACATTTATCAGGCAATTACTTTTGCTTTCTACAGTTATTACAGTTTTACAGTTGACTGCACTGACATTGGAACAGACATGGAATGAATACAGCTCTATTGCAAGTATTTAGACACATTTAGTTATGACTCCACAATCCTGCTTTACACTGTATTGGTATTGCTGCTAAGTATTAGTGAAGTATACACATAATATCTGCCCATAAAATAGGCTGCCTCACCCATACACTTTGTTCTTGGATTGGGCAATTATGTGACCGAAAGTGGCCTGGAGACAGCTGTAAACCATAGTATGGACTGTGAAATACATTTTTCAGACGATTACTTTTGCATTCTACAGTTATTACAGTTTTACAGTTGACTGCAGTGACATTATAACAGACATGGAATAAATACAGCCCGACTACAAGTATTTACACACATTTAGTTATGACATCACAATCCTGCTGTATTGTGCAATACATTTATCAGGTAATTACTGGTGTATTGCACAGTTATTGCTGTTTCACAGTTGACTGCAGTGACATTACAATAGACATGCAATGTATACAGCTCTACTGCAATTATGTTATGACACCAATCCTGCTTTACACCTTATTGTTTACTGTTATTGGTATTATTTATTGGTTATTGCTTATTGGACTACAGTTTTTATTGTCTATTGCACTACAGTTGTCATAAAATATCTATACTTACCGCACTCAAGGTGCATCCTAACCAGGTGCCCAGCACTTGACTGCATGTTGTGAGACTCTCAGCTGCAGGTGTTGAAAGAGAAGCACACGATTATGCACGCCAGTTTTACTTAGTAAAGTAGTGGCAGAAATACATACACATGTGTGGGGTATGCCCATCCCTGGCCTCTTGGACCAGGTGTCCAAAGTTCCCTTCTTCCATCACTTCGGGTCATCATAGTGATGATGTCACTGCTCACCAGTGTGGGGGATACCAGTAGCACTGGTAACATCCCTGGGCAACTGATCTCAGGCCTCAGCCTTACATTCTGAGCCCTGGTAATTGTCCTGCAACAGACTAGGTTCATAATTCTGTACCAGGAGCCCAACAAACACTCTGGAATTCTGCATACCCACCTCTGTGCTCGAAAGCGTGCACCCTGTCCAGCACCGCCTGGCAAACCAACAGTTAGTAAGACTCTGACAAATGTTGCAGAATTCCTGCCTATTGGCCTTAATATAGATTGTTTTCCCATCTTTACATGTCATACTGCAACATTCAAAGAAATGTTGGTTTGCTTAGCAACATGAAAACAGTAGTAGCCATTAACCATGTTTAAGTAGTGCTTAGCACCATGCAGCTCTTCCAAATGTAACAAATTTGTTTTTAAATTAAGGAAAAAATTCACTTGCATTACAAACAGATAGGACAGCTAGGGACTCAAATCCAGGACTTAGTAAGCTTTAGGCTGTGACTTTACCCATTTAGCTAGTTGGATATTATGTAATCTAGTATACCTTCACATATACTACTAAGCTACCTATTAGTGTTTCTAAGCACCGTGACACACAAATGTGCTTAAACATAACCAGAAATAAATAATTAATTATATTCAATTTCTATTTTTGGATGTCTGGCAGGTGTCAGCTCTGTATGTGGAAGCACAGTGCAGCTTTGCTGCACTCCATGCTGTGCCTCACAAATGGACAATAAAATAAATAAATAAAGAAGAATAGATATAATAATAATTACATCTGGTTTCTGTTTTTAGATGTCTATCAGGTATTGGCTGCATAGATGTAAGTGCAGCTTGGCATTGCTGCGCTCTGTGCCATGCCACACAAACTGGCATTAAAAAATAAAAAAAAAAACTTTAGGAAAATAAAAATAAAACACTAGCTATTTAGTCACACACATTTCAACACTAACAGGGTACATTACAGGAATTCTTACCCTGTACATAACATCTGTCCAGGAATTCCCTGGGCAGTTCACAGCCACAGGATAACCACTACACAACTGCCTACATGAATTCAATGTCCCTGTTAATATCCTCTCCCTTGGCAGAGTGCCAAGGGGAAACTGTGGCTGTGTACACAGGTACATTCCATTTAAGCTGTACATGGAGCCTACATGGATTTTATTGAATCCCGGGGTTCATTTTTCTTACAATCCAAAACCAATGTTGGAATGTCTCTAACTATTACAGCTATTACACATTATTTGTTATATCATTTATATATATGTTACTTTTCACAGACAGTTTGTCCAATAATAAATGCCACAGAAAATCACTTCCCTCAAAAAAGATCCAAATCATTCCTGTCTTTTCCTTATTGCTTTCTTGTATTCAGCCCCACCCCCATTTTCCCAAGGATCAATATAATAGTTTGCTTTCATTATTTTTATACAGTTCTTTCCTTTCCATCTCTACTTCATTTATGCAAATTCTTCCTCTGTGTCTTTATTTTACATTTTAATATTCCTTCTCTTCCAAACCTTTTGTTTCTCTTTTCCTATTCTTATCCCCAGCCAACCATGAGACTTTATACTTTTCAAATTGAAAAATACTTAGTATTTTCTACTTTTTAACACCCAAAATAAAGTTACTGGTGTTAAGAAAACTATTGTATTTATTAAATTCAATCCTCCTTTTCTTTTACATTATAAACTATTCCTCTTTTAACTGAATTCATCCTTATTCTCCACAGAAAACCTAAAAAGATTGCAAATAATTAATTTCCATACAGTTTGGAAACTGTACACAGCAGTTAAATATGTTAGCTTCCCTAAAATATATGTGTTTAGCATATTATACAATTTTTTCTTAGGGACAACTGAAATTCTATCTACCAATCCATCATTTTTCATATTTTTTAAAACCTCTCTCCATTGTTCTATTACTACTTGGATTCCTTCCAAACGTAACCCCTAAAACATCAGTTTCTTTTCTGGTAAAATAAATTCCTGCCATTCTTATGACATCTCCAAGCCCCTTACTTTTTGACTTATTTAAGTGTAATCCTACTCCACCTACATTTTTTTCTATTCTGTAAATTATCTCTTTCATCCAGTGTTTGTTCCTGGCTACTTAACCCTCTGTCTTGCCTAATCTTTTTCTTAGCCATCCATTCACCATCACAGACACATAAGAATTTTCATAAATTGTCCTCACTATCCTTTTTATTTTTCCCCTAAATTGTATATTTTTTTAAATGTTCAACATTCTCCCATGATTAATGATCAACACTATCAAAAATATCAAAAATGGTACTTACGTATTATCGTAACCAGATTTTGTAATACAATCTACTTTATAGACATCTGGTAAGCAAGTGAAAAAGAAATGTAGTACAGAACAGTAAAGTGTTCAAAAGTATTCTGGAATATTGGTAGTGCTTCTTTTGGCAATTATCAAGTACAATTTTTAGGATTTGTAGGTAGTGTGCTGTAAAACCATTGAGCGTTGAGTTCGGCGCTAAGAGTGGTTGCTTGTATACATTTATCGGCTTGAAAGCACTGTGGGACTTGGCATACGATATGTAAGTTGCTTTCATATTTGAAGACACACATTGATCCATGTACGAACACTACACATCTTTTCTATTGACATACCAGATGACATACATGTCCTTATTACAAAAAAAAATGTAGAATCCCACATGTGAGTAGGTCTGCTTGTAATACTGCATGACAGGCTTTGTGTTTGTCAGAAAGAGAGCATCCAATTCAAGTGTGCATGTGTGTAATGCACGTAAAACTAGAAGACTGTTTCTTGAAAAGTTTGACAGCCTGAAGGTACTGCAAACTTTTTTTTCTGCAATAATTACTTCAAAAAACACTGAACAGTGTTTTCTGAAGTCATTTCTATTACAGGAAGTGAATTTTGCAACTCCGGAAATCTGGTTGCGATAATACGTAAGTACCCAAAAATGTTACCCATATCGCACACTGTTACTTTTCCTTCTCCTTCCTCTTATCTATATACTCAACCACTTCTTTAACCATTGTTAGAATTTCATTTACTCTTTTACCTTTAACCCCATAGACCCCTTCATCGAATTCTTCTTTCCTATTACCCAACATTCTTTTCTGAATGTCCTTCATAAATATCTTGTAGTTGATAATTCCCAATCATAACTTGTTTCCAAGTTTTTATTTCTTCCCTAGCCCCTTTTTCCACAAAAAAAAATAATGATAACCCCCTTACAAGTCCCTTCTTTTATATCTCCCACCATTCATTCATTCAATATTTCCAGAAAACCTCATTTTACTGTCTGACATTTCTTTATAAAAACTATACCATAATCCATCTGGACCTGGTGCAGAATCTTCCTTGCCTTCCTTTATAGAATCCTCTACATTTTTCTTCTTGATTCACTACTTTTTCATTTCTTCCACTACCTCCTTTTTCATCTTCTTTACCTTCCATACACCCCATGTCACATTTTTTTCTCATATGTATTCTGTATATACCTTTCAACTATATCCATAATTTCCTCTATATTTTAACTGCCCTTTATCATCCTTCATTACATTCATTTTTCTCTATTATGTCTTAATTTCTTACCCCAAAATGGGGAAACTGCTTCGTCTTCTCTCTCTTTCAAATAATACTTTAGTATGAATATCATTCTTTCTATTTTTCATTGTTACATTCCTATAGTTTATTTTCTTCTTCTTAGAGATTTTTGAATGCCCCTTTCCCTAATATTGTTTCACAAATGTATTTTTGTTTATTTTATATCGTCTTTTCCTTCTTCCATTGCTTTCTCTCTCTCTCTCTAATTTTAAGCTTGTTTTTTGAAACTGCTCTTTATACACCATCCACCACTTTTTCAGACTCCCAGAAATGGCTTCATTGTTATATGATCTTCCCACAGTTGCTAAGACATTCAATTCCTGTGACTTTTCTTGTCTGCTTTTTTTAACTCTTTTACATCTTTTATTATACTTACATTTGCTCCTGTTATTGCCCATACAGCTATATGGTCTGAAAACTTTACTTTTCTAATTCTATCTTTTATTTCTTTCATGTCATCTGTAAACAAAATATAATCAGTCTATGTTTTATGTAACCCCCTCAAGGTATATTCTGTCACTTTGCCTATTCTTAACCTACCGTTATTTAAAACCACTCTCAGAATGCTTACATTTTGTGATATTTTCCTTTTCACCTTTTAAATTACAACTAAACTCTTTTACCATCATAATAGACATATTTACTATCACATAATTTTGAATTTCCTGATTTTTTCTTTCAGTTACACGTATATACAAATATATTACTACTATTCTAAATACTTTCCCTCCCTTTCTTACATCACATACTAAAATTATGCCTGCTACCACAACCATTATAATATAGTATTTTAATCTCTTCACTTTTTTAGTAATACTGCAATATCTGAATATGTATCACTCCTTATAGTCCATACCCCTTTTCTTTTCAACATCATCTCAAATTTCACCCTTTTCTTTTTACTTGCACATCTTATGTTAAGCAAACTAATTACCTCTTAATGTATTTTTCCATACCATTCAAATACCATCATTCTTCTAACATCACTTTTCATGCTATTCACATTCAGTGATTCTATTAACCTTTTCCCTTTGTGTTTTTAAGTTCATCTTTTGACCTCCTTTTTTCTTCTTGTTAGCCATCCCTAGTAGAAATTTCAGTTTTCTTTAACTCAGAGCTCATATTTCTACTTTCTTCTTCTTTCTCTGTTTCTAATACCCTAAACTTGTTATTCATCTCTATAGGCATTTCTTTTTCATTTATTATTTTTTTAACTTCATCTAGTACATCTTTTTATATAGTTTTGTCTTGTACTTCCTCACCCTCACTGACACATCCTACCCCCATCTTTTCATCATTCACTTCCCCCTTTTCTTATGTAAAAATGTGTTCTTTTCCCTCATTTTCCTCACTATGTCTGTCATCACTAATTTGTGGATAATCAAACCAAAAATGACCCTCACTTGCAAATTTCTTACAATGTGGTTTACATTTTGTTTCTAGAATGTCCAAATTCTCCACATTCCCCATACCTTCTTTTGTGCAATCCTGAATTAGATGTGAGTCATCCTAACAGGAAAAAAACAACATGTTTGGCTCCCCAGTACTTAATAATCCGCCCCCTCATTTTAACTATGGCATTAGGCCCTTGCTGTAACTTGTTTTCTATTTTTAAAGTTACATACACTTCCTATCCCCTATTTCATACAGTTCTGTCATCCACTGTGTTTTTAATATATTGCATATCCTGACATAAGCTTAGAAAAAAAATCATCCCCTTCTATCTTAGATGTTCTAAATTGCAACAGTTTTTCTTTCTTTCTTTCTTTCTTTCTTTCTTTCTTTCTTTCTTTCTTTCTTTCTTTCTTTCTGAGAGATAGGCATGTATCCCAAAGACTACTCCATCTATGGAACAAGCTCCCCATCCCTGTGAAGCAGACTTCTTCCCTAACCCAATTCAAGTGCAACTTGGACAATTGGATGGTAAAACAGAAATTCTTCCATGGTTTGGCACCTATGTTTCTAATGCAAACAGGTAACCTGTAAATGGTTCATCTCCCAGGCCCATGCTTACACTTATCAAGGGTGTCAAAAGTTATCAGAGATTCAGGATGCATGGCTAGGCTTAAAATGGTCCTTGTGGTCATTAGCCTAATAAACACCTATGAACCTATGAATATAGTCCTTAAAACGAGATATGTTACTGACATTTTCACTTTCTTTAACAATTGTTTTCTGATAATACAAATTTCTCAAAAGTTATTTCACAGAAAGGTTCAGTTCCTATATGTATTAATACTCTAATGTCAGACAAACTGAATCCTAAGGACATAACAATATTGTCTAAACCACAGAACCTGTTTATTTATTATCCATAATTTGTTTTCACCAATACAACAGGCCTCAACAGCTCCAGTCTGGCTCTTCTGCACCTGCACATCCATTTTTTTTATGCAGTCACTCACAGGAACCTGCTACTGCTCTTGCATAAGTCTTTAATCTGGACGCAATGCTGGGAGTCTCTCTCTGTTTGCTTCTTTCTGCTTCATACTCCTGAAGGCAAATGCAGAGCATTCCCTTAATTTCAGTTGCACCACTGGCCAGACATGTCCTCTCTGTATCCACACCATCATTTACAGCATCCTTTAATCTTTCTATTATCTCCTCACAGCTAAATATTTTGTCCATTACACACTCCAGTGCATGGCCACTGATTCTTCTGGTTCTGCATCTTCCATTATTTTTTGTAAATCAGACTCATCCAGACCCACTGATACCACAATATTCACCTCCAAAACATGTTCTTCCTTCTGAAATACACTTGCACATAATATTTCATTACATATTATCCATACAATGCAAAACATTTTTCTATCCATATTACTAACATATTCTTTACTGTATTTCCCATAATACCCATATTCCATTATATCCATATATACCCACTTAAAATCTCTTAATTTTCTCACAATATTATTTATATTATTTTTCCCATAAATTTCTAACCCCCTGACATGTTAAGAAAACATGCTCTGCTGTTTCTAATTCAACACAAAATTACATGTCCTTTCATTTATTTGTTTATAAAAAATATTTCTTTTCACTGGGAACTTATTAATTTTAACCTATTTAACAAATCTTGAAATACAAGATTTTTCATATACCATTT
The DNA here is from genome assembly GCF_019279795.1 of Protopterus annectens. Classification (NCBI taxonomy): domain Eukaryota; kingdom Metazoa; phylum Chordata; order Ceratodontiformes; family Protopteridae; genus Protopterus; species Protopterus annectens. Next base: position 442,435,968 of record NC_056746.1, on the reverse strand, counting down.
GTTTCTCTGTGTTATGACTTTTACTTTATTTTTGGTTATAAGTCCCTATGAGTTCACACAGTAATTTTTCATCATTATATTTTATACAGCATCACCACCTCTAGGACTGTGTCTTATCTTTTCTAAAATACTAGACTGGGATTTCCTATAATTTGTGGATGTTCTAGAGGTGGTGATGTGAAGGTTAAATTACAGGCAAAAGAGGTTAAGTGGCAACTTAAACTACAAGTATTTCAGGAACCTGGTATAACTTAATAGATCTCTATGCAACCTCTTTTATACACAAGGTCTTTAGTAGAATGACATAGTTTTAGCATTTTCTTCTTTTATTTCTTATATTCACTACTCATAAACAAATAATTTTATAAGCTGTATTGTATAGGTTTTACAATATTTATTTCATAATTATATGGGTTCAATGGTTGACAATATTTTATTAATTTCTATGATTTAAATTTCAGCATTTGGGTAATAATTTGTTTTTTATTCATGCTGTTTCTTTTAGTGAGCTCTTCTGTTGTTTATGAGGTTGATTGTTATGTAAAGATTAGTAATTAAGTCTCAAGCCAAGGCTGGTATAAAATGAGAGGCATTGACTAGTTTTTTTTTTTTATTCTGATGAAGTCCTGTATTTCAAAGGATGAAGGTGTTTAATCAAATGTGTTTTAATGCCTGAATAAAGTTGTTTTGGGATTTGGATTCAAATTCTCTTTTGAAGCTGCTAGTGTTATACTTTCTTGTTTATGGTTGCCCGTGTAACACTCCACTTTTGAGTTTCTTAAAAGACAACCTATACCTGTTCCATACGACACTAAGTCCCTTTAATTCTGTCAAGGTTCCCCCCTGTTGTTCACCTAATATAGAATATTCACCAAAATCACTTCCTAATATTGATATCTTTTTTCTTTCAAATTGTATTCCTTCCAACTGTTTCTCATCTCCAAAACCCTTACATTTTCCCCTAGTCATTTTTTAATCCAACTTTGTGCCATTTTTTATACATGTATATAATTACCTCTTTCAGTTCCATTCAACTTTTAATCATTAATATTATATCATCAGCATAAGATATAATAATCGGATATAAAACACCCATTTCATGTATATATTTACTTTTTTCTATTTCTTCATGACCATTACTAACAAAATACTACTCATTATACATCCTTATTTTAAACCTCTGTTCATTCTTATATACTGACTTGCAGACTTTTTTATTTGTATGACACAATTATATTCTTCCATTATTTCCCATAAAATTTTATACTGTATTGAATCAAATGCCTTATTTATATCATCTGCATTTAATTTTGCTTCCATTTGTTTTTTTCTTAATATCATCCACCATTTCTCTAATTATCATTAATAATTCATGGCTTCATTTTCCTTTGATCCCATACATGCCTTCTTCCATAATTTAAATCAATTCTTATTCTAATTTTTTGTATAGCTTCATAAATAACTTCTAATTACTATTGTTCAACATTACTGGCTTCCAATTTTTAATTTCATTCTTCTCCCCTTTTTTTCATATAAATCTCCCAATCCCTCTACATATTTCTACATAACAAATAGCACCATTTAACCATTCATTAAATACTTCTACCCCAAAAATTATTTCTGCCATTCTCATATCAAATTCTTATACATTAGATATCCAAGTTATTTAATTTATATTTATTTCCTTCATCACTTTCTGCAAATCTTTCCAATTCTCTGTTCCCTTCTTCTGTAAACTGCATTACTCTCACTTATTTTTTCTTTGTTTCTCCTTTATTACTATCTCTTTAACATACCAAACTACAATATTCATAATATTTGTTTTCTTTCAATTTCTCCATCATTTTTTTTTCATTTCTCTCATTATGCCACTATCTTTCTTTCTTTTTTTTTTACTCAAATATGATGCTCATGCTTCATTTTTTCCTTGTAAAAATATTTTTGTTTAAATAATAAATCCTTGATTTTTTCTTGATTCTTTTGATACATTTCTTCTTCTTTTCTAAAATATTCCCTTTTGTTCATATTCAGATTATATTAAACATATTTTTGTATTTTAATATATCAATTTTTATCTGTTTCACTTTTTCTATTCTCCCAAATTAAATACATTCTTTTACATTTTGTCTTTAGATATTATCCATCATTCTGACCAATTACTATAATTTTTTTCATATTCAAATGATGTATCCATAACAATATTATATCTTTTCAATCTTTCTCATTCTACTTCTTTTCATTAATTCTGTTTATTCCTTTCCCAATTTTATATATTCTTTATTATTTTCTACTTCTCTCCATATTGCCAAGTAGTCCAACATTCCTGTTTCTATTGCATCTTCTATCACTATTCTTGCAGTTCTAGATATCAAAAAATAATCTATTTCTGTTCTAAAATTTCCTCTTCTATCTGTACTTTTATTCAAGTTCCATAACTCTAAATTCCCACATTTTATTATTTCTTCCACTATTTTCTTATCTGATCTGTCTTTTTTCTTTTTATGTCTCAAGTCACAATTACAATATGTTATATATATATATATATATATATATATATATATATATATATATATATATATATTTACTATAACTGAGAGTAACATTTCTTGAAAAAAAATTCTTTCTTTACATATAATGTAAGCATATAATGCTATACACCTGTAAACTTTTCCTTCATATTTAAAGCCTACTACTATTAACTTTTCTAATTTAACTAAAGTATAATCCAGAATTTTTGTTCCCGTCTTATGTAATATAGCAATCCTTGAAAAGTTCTCTACCCAAATTCCATATTATGCCTCCTAACCATAAAGTCACTGTCTGTTCTCTTTTTTCTTTATTTAAACCCCTAACATCTTCTAGCACTATTAAATCTAGTCAAAAGAAACACACCTCACTGGAACAAATAAAATCTTCAAGAAAACCACAGCTAATGCCTAATTTGCTCTGTAATGCGCCCAGTCAAAAAACATTCTTCAATTTGGCCATCTATGAACATATAATCTTTTTTTATTTCCTTAAAAGATACCTTTTTATAAAAAGATATATCATTCAGCATTTCTTCCATTTTTTCTACATATACCTCTCTATCTAAAATAACTAATGCACTCCCCTTATCTGCCTTAGTGACTAAAATGTCATCATTAAGTAAATCATTAAGCAGCTCTTTTTGCTTAACACTTAAATTAAAATACTTAAATTCAGATTTATTTTCTAACAACTCAATTATTTGTTGTTCACCTAACATTTGAAACAGTTCCAACTCTTTCCTTAAGGGATGATTATGTATGGCAAGTAAAGCTAAATGCATGCTATCCACCTGGGTTAAATGATAGATCTGATTTTGTAGCTTATCTCAAAAGGAGAAAGTTACATCACCATTAAAAGTCATGTATCTTCTTGGTAATGTTTTTAAGCTGCTATGTTTTAATCACATTATTCAGTCTGAGGAAGTCCTTTTATGGATGAAAGTGCTTACTGTGTACTGTGGATTGTGCAATACATTGATTAAACCTTTGAACTACCTGGCTGTTACCTGTGGTTTTCTTGAAAACTATTAAATCTACCTCACACATATTACACCATTCTAACACCCTGGTCCTGATTACTACATTCTTTATACTACTGACATTGATAGACAACATTCTAAGATTATTTGCTTCCCTTTTTCTTAATTTGGAATGAATTATTTATTTATCCATTTCCTTTATTTTAACTTTCAAGCCTACATTCTGAACATTTATTTTCATATCTTTGACCTTTTTCCCATTGAACTTCTCTTATTAACCATTTTCCAATCTATATGTTCTCTATTACTAATTTCTCATCTACGTTCCCTCTACCATTCCCCTTTTTTGCGTAATAATCACATTTTTTTGTTCACTGGGGTCATTACTCTCCCCTTTATTTACTTATTTTTTTGTTTTCTTTCTTCTTGCAATTGCACTAGATCATACACCCCTTCTCTATTTTGTCCTTCTATATTATATTCTACTTTCTCACAATCCATCCATAAATGTCCTGTTTGTTTCTGTCTGTAACATTTCTCTTCACATTTTGAAGCACCATAACCACTCTCTCCACATAAATAAGTTTTTATCACAGTTACAAAAAAATGTCCCTCCGTCCCACAGGAACAAAAAAACATGTTTTTCGTTATGTTCAATATGTAGCAATAGTTCTATGACCAGCAATATTAATCATACAAGGAATATGTGCAATTTTTCCCTAATGAATTTCACAAACATCATTAATCAATATAGGAACAATAGTAAAATAGTATCCTCTATCTCTTTAGATCTATCAAAAGCATTTAATACCATCTCTCATAACAAACGTATACAGGTACTCTCAGAACTAAACCTTTACAAGTCCACAATTGGTTAAAAAATACTTAACAAGGCACCAGTAATCTGAAAATGGTAACAAAGTATATCTCCTCTATTGTCCATTACTCTAGATGTACGACAAAGTTCCATTCTAGGTCCCCTCTTTTTTTCACTTTTCATTGACAATATATATGCTGCTACACTGCATGCGTCCCTATTCCAATATGCAGATGATTCTACATTAATATACGCTGCATCATCACTCCAGCAGTTACAACAGCTAAGGCAGCAGTCCTTGTCTGCAGCTGAAATGTGGCTTTCTGGAGCTCACCTTATTATAAATCACAACAAGACCAAACTCATAATATTCCAAACCACTACGGCTATAGATTCTCTCTTTGCATTTAAGATCACCTCTGCTAACAATACCACCATCTCTCCTGTTTCACAGACTAAACTTCAGGGTGTTGTTATTGACAACACTATGAAATTTGACCTACACATAGCCCAGAAAATCAAGAAAGTAAATAAAAAACTTGGTACTCTTTACAGAAATAGACAACACCTAACCAATAGCACAAAGGCTACCATTGCAAGAACACACCTGATCTCTACACTCCTGTATGCCTCACCCATTCTGACAAACCTAAAAAAAAATCAAACTAGCAAAATTAGATACCTGCTACAATAACACTCCAAGTTTGCAACAGACTACAAGTGTAAAACACATCATTGCCTTGCACTTAAACAACTTAACTGGCTAGAACTACCCCGGCTCTTAACTTATAACCAACTTACTCTGGCCCATACACTTCTAAATCAACCAGAAAAAAATCCTGCTCTGCAAAACTTGCTACTCCCCTACACTAGTAGCCGGTCTTTATGCTCAAATAATAAATCCTTACTAAAAGTTACAAAATCCAACAATGCTGCTGGAGATTCCCTCTATTCTACATGCACAGCCAAAATCTGGAACTCATTGCCAACAGATACACAGACAACTACAAAAACTCTTCAGTTTTAAAAAAGACTCAAATCCCACTTATTGAATACAAAGCTATGCTTATGCACCAACGATCGATAACTTATGAGTGCCTTCTTGCAACTCCCTGCCCCAGCTATCCAACTCCTCCAGCCTCTGTTCCCCATTCTTCTTTTCTCCACACAATCCTTTCCTTCGCAATAATTAGTCTGACTCAGTCTCTGCCCCCAAAACTTCCAGCAAGTTTTCTCCATTAGTAACTGGTCTGTTTTCTCTTTACTATTGTCTTTCCCCGATAATATAGTATTATTTACCTGTGTTGTCTCTCCATAGTTATGCGCATATATAAAGTATTTGGTAGATATACATATCAATATCCTCTATTATTACTAATGTGTATAAACCTTAGTCTATATATGTAAAATTGATACATGAAGAACTCTGTATGCATTACATTGTATCTATGTGTTACTTCTCTGTATAATTGTCCTGTTGTAAATGGGGAAGCTTTTCTCCTCGGGCCTCTGCTGAAAAAGGATCTGTATCCAGTCGAACTTTCCCAGTAAACAAATTTAAAATCAATAATAAATAAAATAAATATTTATTCCATCAATATATTTCTTTTCTTTTTTCATATTCTCCCAAAAAACTTCTAATATTTCACCAGTCTCAAAGAAAATGTCACAAGTCTAATTCTTAATCAAAATAATAACTCTTACCTCTTGCACCTTGATTCCTAAAGGCACAACAATCTTTTACCATATTTCATACCTGCCCATTTCTAATACTTCTTTACTCTGAATTCTTGCTACATACTTCTTTCTTTCCATTTCCTCTGTTTTCTTCTCCCTTATCTCTCCCTTGTGTTCACTGACTACTTCTGTGAACGCTCTTTTCATCAGTTCTTGTCCCTCTTCCATATTTACCCTTTTCATCACATCTTCCCATAATATCCTTCTCTGTCTCTAGCTCACTTTGATTTACAAGTTCTTCCAATATATCATCTCACATCTTCCTTCTGTCTCTCCTCATCCCCTTGAATCTCCAAATAAATTTTTTTGAAAAACATCTTTCATATCTTCTATTCAGTCTTCCTCATTTCCTCACATCAATTCTTTCTATCTTGGCTTCTGAAAACAACTCAGAGGAATTAGCATTTGCCTCTACTCCATACTCCTTCTCTTCATGCTTTGTGTGCCGTTCTCCTGGCTGCCACTGCACCAGGAACAGAGTAGATGTTCTCACTCATCGCTTGCATGCACCATGAGTGGTGTAGTGGTAGGGGAAGTTCCCAGGTGTCCTGGCCAAATTTCCCCTAGTCAGTATAAATACCACCCTGAGCCTCCCATGAAATGAGACCAGTGATCTAATGGGACTTACCTACATGACAAAAAGTATAAATAAATAAATTACAGTTGCCACTATAGCTCACTTATTTCATTATATATTTGTACTCTGGCTATTTTAATGTATCAGAATCATTAAGTGGGTATGGTTATTATATCTCAATGGATGTGCTCCTGTAAAGTGACCTTGGAGTTTTTTTTCCCAGAATCCAATTCAAGCTTCCATTATATGAGTCATGCTAGATATAAAGGCATTACATTTTTACTTCCATGTAAACATAATGACAGTAATGTGATTCACAGGCATCTTGCACAGCTAATGGGACCTATTTTCATTTCATGTTTTAGTGGAGTTACTCTGATTTGTGTTCTTGGTGCACCTCTTAACCTCTTTAACAGTAGGTGTAAATGCTCAACAAAGTAAACTAGCTAAAATGCATTTTGGTCCAAGTATGGACAGACCCTCTGACATATTCCTCATGAGGCATCAAAACTATCATTTTAATCAAAGAGCTGTTAAATGACCACTTTTGCTTTGACTTCAAATAACCTTTAACAGGCATTTAAACTATTTGCTACTCGCCAGTGTCTGCTGTAGAACGATATGTTTTCTATCTTGAATGCTAGCAAAATGAGATTTATTTATTTAAAATATTTCCTTGAATGCAGCACAGAACAAAATAAGTACAATTTTGGTTCTTGAATTTGAGTTAATTATTGCCTACCCTGTCTCTATCCTAATAAACAGATCCATAAAAGAAAGTACTTTCCCAGCAATCTGGAAGATATCATACATCATACCCTTACACAAACACTGCTCCACTTTCTTTTACCAACACTATCATACATTTCTTCTACACATACAGTGATAATTCCCACATTTTCCCTGACTTCTCGACAAAACTGCTTGGTACTATTGATAATTTTACTGAAGCAAAATATCTGTGCATGACATTTTCCCACCTCTGTTGTATTTGTAGCTATATGCTTGTCATATTACTGTAGCATACCAACACTTCATCCAAACTATAATCTTTGAGCATGACAAATTAGTAATTTTTCTGTGTTGTGAACATTGTCAGGATTTTTACAATTATGACAAATCACTGTTTTTTATAAGGAAATGGCCTTTCATTTTTAACAGAAGACTATGGTTGAATTGTTACCATGTATCATGTATTCCATACTTTATTGGTATGGTGCTTTGATGGAGTTTTTTTCAGATGTCCTAAGCACTCCACCAGCTAGCTACTGTAACCCTTTTTTTGTCTAGCATAAAAATAAGCCTGGAGCCACAGTCGGTAAGATATAGAGACAGATTTTGAAAGAATTGGCAGGATGTTGGCGGATAGTCTTTGTCATCCAGCAATGCAACTTCAGATGTAAAAGCAGCTCCACCTCTAATATGATGCTGTACTGAGGAGACAATGCACCTAGGCTTACCAAGCTCTACACTAATGCCACAACTTAGATAAATGCATGCTGTGCCAAGAAGAATGAATGCGATTATGAAATATGTTATGTCAATGAAGCTCATTGCTATTCCTGTGAAAGACACCTGAAGTTCAGTGTCCCCACAGTGCGAACTATATGATGCCATTCATTTTGTGTGTATGACAAGTAAATCTTTTTCACTCATACAGTACTGTACCTCAAAACACAGTGATGACATGCAGTGGGGCTGTGTTGCTAAGTGCAGTCCAAGTGTTTAAAAAAAATTAGATTTGAGTCACACACTCTGTTTGAAAGGCACACAAAAAAATACTATGCATGCACACAGGCCTCAGTCAGCTAAAACAGCTCCACAAGCAGGTTAGAACTGGTATTGCAGCCATTTGGGCTTTCCACCATGTAATAAACAACCACACTTGAATGATGGAATGCAGAGATGCAAAAATACAACAACCAGGACCAAAAATCGACAAAAGTGTTTATTATTCCTCCAGCACCTCGGCAAAAGCCTTCAAGGAGTACATCATTTCCACCATGTAGTGTCTGCAGTACCAGTACCAGTACCAGCATGCAGGTAGAGTTCCGCCAATGCTACATAGTCCCTTTGAGTACAATTGACAATGCTAGAACTTTGAAGTTTCATACTGGTATTCAACATCAATGCAAAATTTCAGGATGTTGTGGTACTACCTCCACAACTTAGGGTTTGGAATTTAATGTAGGTCACCACAATTCCTTTTCAGCCTGCACAGCATAAGGAAACATGGTGGCTTTGTTTTGGAATCAGGCATGGTGTAACTGCTTGGGATAACATGTTATCCCAAACGCAAAATGTTTTGAAATCCTGCTTGTAATTTCTAGAAATTGCCATTATATTTTGTTTCACCAAGTTCTTGGTGGTGTGGTTATTGTAAATATTAAGGGTGATGTGAGCAGCAGGCATATTTTTACATTGAATTATTAATATCCAGGTAAATAAATGTATATGATGGACTACACCCTGTTAATATAGCGACTTGTTTTCATTCCAAAGACTATTATACAGAATTGTCCTGAGCTATTTTGTGGTACTCTACCTTCCCAAACATTTTACAGTGTTAAGGCTTATCTCTTTAATACCCATAATTAGTTCTGGTAAACCATGCTGCTAAGAGGTGCTACATATTGCAGGCAGCAAAAATGGTGATGACAAAATGTTGATGTCAGATAGAGGCTCCTGTGAATATTTTGTTCCTTGCCAGTAGCAGCATTCAATTTGCATACAAAGCGCAATGGTCCCTCCTGGCTTTGATCAACATATGTTTTATTCTGCCAAAGAGACTAGATAGCAATACATTTTTACCTTTATAAGGACATTGTCATTGCTGACACAGGAGGGTACAAAGACATACAGTAATCCTTAGCAAATCTTAACTCTTAGAACATGCTTTCATTTACAGCTTTCATTTTTTGTTTGTTTTTAAATATTAGTCGCTGCCAATTCTTCTTTTGACATACTTACTAAATTTATATCTGGTTTCTAAACTGTAGACTTCATGACTGGAAATAAAATTAGTTCTCACATAAAGTTGTGCAGCAGATAGTTCTCAAATGAATGACTTAATGACTGAATGGTCCACTGAAGAATTATTAGCAGGGTTAAACAAGATGAAGCTTTACAAAGACATTTATCTTTAATTCAATTACACAAAAAGAAAAAAAAATACAAACATACAAACATTTCTGCAGGAGGCACTGCTTGTTTTCCAATAAACTATATACTGTACACACACACACATATATATATATATATATATATATATATATATATATATATATATAGGTCTACCTTGTTTTATCAAAGTTTCAAAACTTTGAAACCCATATGGCCGAGACCATATGATCAAAGTTTTGAAACTCGGAATAGGAGATTTACCATTTTCCTCGCTGTAGTGCAATCTTGGAGTTGGCATATTTACGTATCAGGGGGGCTTGACCCCCCCCTGCTAAAAAAGGAAAGGTGAAGCCTTTCATTTAGGCTTAGCGTTTTTGTTGTAGTGTCGAAGTTTCAAAACTTCGATCATATGGTCTCGGCCATTTGGGTTTCAAAGTTTTGAAATTTTGGTAAAACAACACAGATATGTATAATATATATATATATATATATATATATATATATATATATATATATAAAAGACTTTATAATCCCTTATAAAGACGAAAGCTCAAGAGTTCAAAACCCTAAAAGCGCGAATTTCAAAATCAGTATGGAGATTTTTGAAGTAGCACTTCTGGTGTTGCGCTGTGTGAAGGGATAGCTGTTGGTTCAGGTAAGTATTTATGTTTAAAGGTTTTGGTTAGGGGCTTTAGTGTGTGGCAGTGTGTTTGGTTACTGTGATCTGTGTGTGCGAGGGGAATGTAGCTTGTACAGTGGTGTTTTTGTGTGTTTGCCTGTGTAGTGCAACCGTGGAGTTAGTATATTTAAGTAGGGGGTGTGTGTGTGGTGCAGCTTCCCACTGCTTGTATGTAGTGTAGGTTTGAGTGGTTGTGTGTTGGGGGAAGCTGTGTATATGTGTGTGTGGTGTATGATTAGTGTAGTGTTTGCAATTTTAAAATTCACGCTTCTGGGGTTTCAAGATTGTCCGGTTTCGGCTTTATGATCTCGAAATTCTGAAATTCGATATTTTAGGATTTCGGGATTATAGAGTGAATCTATATATATATATATATATATATATATATATATATATATATATATATATATATATATTGACCAAAGACACCTATTTCACATTGCGTTTCAATCAGTAAATCTGATTTCATTAACCTCTAGATGATTCCACTAAGAGGGATATCTCTATATTCCTGAGGTGCAGCAACCCTGAACCTGATTAGAGTAAAGTGGTGTTTGGAGAGTTCCTTGAAACCTGAAACAAACCCATTCAAAAAAGGAAAGAAATCATCCTCCCAGTTAATAAAAGCACATAAAACTGGAAAAAATGAAAATAAAGACAAAAAAATATTCCAGGAAGCCCTAATCCAGAACAATAAACATTAAAAAAGAAATACGTAAAAAAGCAAATAATAACAACAATAATCATTAACATAAAGCACCCAATTTATGATTCGATAATATGCAAAGGGATGGAAATAAAAATAAATCCATGTGACGAGTACATCCCAAACAGTAAGCCTGAAGCTATTTTCTTGTTTAATGATTTTCAACTTGACACACCCACACCAAAAGCATCTACCTAGACCATTAATTACCACTACATGGCTACAACAGTAAGGGAATGGTGACTCATGATATACATACCAAAATAACCCATTTTAATGGTCACACCACCAAACATCATCCCTAAATGTTCTGGACTCCAGTGCTAGCAAGCCAGTATGGCAAGTCATTGGAAATCTTTCTGCTTCATGGGTCCAGGGTTCATTTATTACTTTCCTTGGGGATTCATTAAAATCCATGTGCACCTTTTGCTAAACCTACATGTTTCATTTGTGTTAGCATGATGAACAGTGCTCACTGAATAAACAAATTGTTAAGCAAGACCACACATTCAGCATAACCTGTTTGAGATCAGAATACCTGCTACACCCATTGTTAAAAACATTGCTGTACATCTGGTATCTGTTTTGCAATTCACGTATTTTCCCCAGCAATCCCCTCAGGTGGTTTGTCCATGTGTGCATGAGCACTTTACTGACAGAAAAATGAATCATATTCCTGAGTGACCCTTTGAGTAGTTTGACCATGTATACACGAGCACTTCACTGACACATTACTTCTCCCAACTATCCTTTCAGTAATTTGACCATGTATGCACAATCACTAAAATATAATAAAACAAACATTTCTTGAAGTGCAGTCAATAATTGTACCTCCTTTTAAAAAGTACGGTAGTAATTATTCATTTTTCCCTTCCAGTCAGCTAACTGATCTGCCAAGTAACTCACTTATTCCGTATGTAAGTCAATGCTTACTGATGTAAGTTCAGGGTCCTTTATGCATGTTGTATGCAAATGAGGCCCTTTTAAGTTTATTTTTATTAATTGTACTAGTACTATGCAAATGAGCAATACCCCTTATCCTCATAATATCACTAATCCTATCACTAATGTCTTAAGCATATTAGGCTTTTGCCTTAGAAAGGTGTGTTTATCAAAATACCTCCATATTTCTGTAGTCAGCCTAAATTATGTTACTTGCATAAGGACATAGTGCCACTCTTCATGGATTACTCCTGAAAACTTAAGAAAATCAGGATTACGAATACTGCCCTAAATAATGGTCACCCTCTTCTCAGCTAAACAACAGTATATAAATATGAAAAACAATGAAGCCAGTGAATCCAAAGTTTTAATAAAACCAATTTCACTCCTCAACAGTAAATACACTCATAATAAAAAATACCAACCAAAAGAGCTTAAGGTAAATAAATATATTTTATTTAAATGCGGTGGTGGTGCTGCAGTGGCGTTGTCACCTCACAGTAAGATGCTGTCTGGTTCGATTCTCAGCTAGAGAATCTTCTGCGTGGAGACAAGCGTGAATGGGCGTACCTTCGTTGAAGGTTGTGCATCAGGCCTGGCAAGCCGGTACATAAAAATCAACTGCCAATCATTAGCGGACCGGAGTTCCACTGTGGCGACCCCTAATTGGGAAAGGCCCAAAGACACAAACAAACAAACTAAAGAAAATAATGCAAATACAGAGTAAAACATATGTAAGTTGAGACATAAGTAAAGTTAAAAGAAAATGCAGTAAACATAGATATAATGTATACATAATAAAATAAATCCAGATATCTAAGTTCACTGACTAGCTTGCTCCAAGAATACTGTCCGTCAAAAATAAATAGCTGGTTCTCACAGATAAGATGATTCCCCTGGCAAGTAAAAGCAATTATAGCCACTTCTTTTACATTTTCAATTTCTGTATCAGAAAATTATATAGGAAAAATACTTTGCCATTTCCAGTGTCCCGCAACATCATCATTGCTAAAGAAACAGGACATTAACCGGCTTCCCCCACCCAACATCACAGTCATCAGAGTTTGTCAAAACACCTCCACATCTGTTTCTGAATCATATCCTAATAGGGTATTAAAAGCTGCAGTATCCATTACATTCCACTGCTGTTTTATTTTTTGTTTATTTACTTTATTTATTTTACATTTGTTGACTGTGCACAAAGGCCCCTTTTCAGTGGTGTTCCAGTGAGAAAAACTCTTAATACATGCAGTACAATGAAAATCTCTTGGGTTATATTAGCAGAAGGTAACATAATCTGGAGAATCAGCACAACTCCCTGTCCTTTGACATCAGGACAAACAAAAGTGCTTCCTTTTTACCATAAGAGCACACAACTGTGTGCTAGCCTGTGTTACATATTTATTGCATTTTCCTGCTGTTTATTTGCAAAAGAAGAAAAAAACAAAAAAATTATCATTGTTTCCTGCCTTTCCTAACCTAGAGTAGTCCAAATACAGGCTTTGCTGTATTCTGGACTTTTGGAAAGTTCCTGTGTTGCCCATTTCCTTTCTTGGATAAAAGGAGGCTTCTTTGTTCACCAGTGGGAGTGGGGAGCTTAGAGCGGCCTGTAAATCCCTGGAGGAGTGTTCCCAGCACAAGAATCTAGTAGTTTTGGGCCACTTCCTAGCTCTTTCAAGTCCCCCTGACTAAAACCCGCTTTAGCGCGGCTTTGCGCGATTTTGCACATAGTGCAGCATCGGGCAGCACCGCTTAATTCGGTTTAAACTATTCTCGGCTCCCTGCTCTTCACTTTTTCCCTTAGAACTGCCCTAGTTCTCATAATAAACACCCTATTCCTACTCTAAAGCCTGGCACTTGCTCTCTAAAGCAATTACATAAGTCAACACTAAAAAATTAAAAGCACTACACCCTCAAAAACTCTCCTTGAGTACCTTACTCCCCATTGGCCCTTTTTTTCAATTTTCAATTTACAGTTCCCTGTACTATTCTAGCATGTCCAAAGGTCAGTTGGCAGTATCCTCTCCAGTCTAGCTGGTGAATCTGGGAATCTTGAGGCAATGTTACAACTGCCTCATGTACACAGACAACCCTCTCCTCCTCCCAACAAGTTCCAACATATGTGAGAGATGCAACCATATAGCCAAACTGGAGGCTCAGCTCTCTCAACTCAGTACAGGCGTAACCAGTCAGGAGGAGAAGGTATCCACACTCACTACAATTCCAGTCTCACATAGACCTACCACGACAGCAAACCAAACACATAAACACACAAAAACATACTCAGAGGCTCTAAATAAAAATCTGCCTAAGCAGCAGAGACCTCCGAAGCAGACACACAAGCAACCGCTACCCCAAAACAAAACACGTGCAACACATAGTTCACAAAGCCAGTGTACCGAACAGTCACAACCCTTAAGGCTAAACAACACACCTGATACACTTGTAATAGGTGATTCTATCATCAGGCACACTGACGTCCCACTCACCAGGCTGAACAAGAAGAAGGTCACGGTGAGCTGCCTGTCGGGCGCTTGGATCCGCCACATAACACAAGCACTCAGGTCACTCCAAGGCAAGTACAAATGTGACTCAGTCATTGTCCATGCTGGTGTAAATGACCTGAGATGTACCTCCCTGGACTACATGAAAAGAGACATAGAGGAGCTTTCTGAGCATGTAGCCCAAGCCGGTATGACCCTGACCTTGAGTAGCCTCTTACCCTCACCAAGAATGATGCCACAATATGAAGACAAGATGATCAATTTCAACAATTGGCTTAAGCATTGGTGTCATTCAAAGGGGATCCAATGCCTGTCAGCCTGGGATGACATGCTCGACAAGCCACGCTGCTTTGCTAGGGACGGCTTGCACCTGTCACCCCTGGGCTTTCGAATATTGGCAAAGGCTCTTGCCACCCCCATAGTGCCTTTTTTAGGCAAGGCTCAAAAGACAAACCCACCTCCATAGGTATCATAAGGGATAAGAAACTAAGAGTAATGCTACTCAACGCCAGAAGTCTAAACCTCAAGATGCATGCCCTTGAAACTCTCCTTAGCATGGAGAACATCGATATCTGTGCAGTAACAGAAACCTGGTTCAAGGTTCCGGAGAGCACCCCAGCACCAACAGGTTATACCTCATACCATGCTTTTCAGCCCCAAAACTCGGACCGAACCACAAAAGGAGGGGGAGTATCAATATTCGTCAAAGATACCCACACCTCCAGGTTGGTGGCACAGCACGAAGCATCGGAGACTATCCATGTGCAACTAACAGTGGGTAAAACTGCCTTCCAGTTTATAGCCTGCTACAGACCACCCTCCCAAACCCAGGAACCCCATTCGCCCTTCCTGAGAACACTATAAAATATGAAGGTCTCTCCAAACACCATTATAATGGGCGGCTTCAACTACCCAAACATAGACTGGGAGCATTACTCTAGCTCCAACACCCTAGCCCAAAGGTTCTTAGAATTTATAAACTCAAATGCTATTGAACAACTTCTGACCACTCCCACAAGAGGGGAAAACATACTGGACCTGATCATCACCAACATGGGGACTCTATGCTCCAGACCAGAAGTGTATCCCTCACTGTTAAGATCAGACCATAAATTAATCTTACTGGATATCCACATCCTGACCCCACCCCCTGCCCAGAAAACCACAGTGAAAAACTTCTCTAAAGCAAACTTCACACTACTCAAAACCGAGGTGGAATACTTCAAAGCCCCCGGGCCAGTAGAAAATATGGCCCAGACCACAGAATCCTTTATAAACGCATTCTATGAACACCTTCAGGAATGCATGGATCATGCAATCCCAAATAAAACTAAGACCCAATCCCCCAAAGGTAGGTGTCCTGTCTGGTGGACCCCAGCCATAAACAAACTATACAATAGAAGAAGGAAATTACTACACAATAGAGCAAAATCCCAAAAAGGGAAGGCATCTCTGCTCAGTATTAGCAAAAAACTACGGGCACTCATAAAATCATCTAAGGCCAGCTTCGAGAGAAAAATTGCACAGGACACTAAAGATAATCACAAGGCTTTCTTTAGTTATGTTAGGAACCTGGGTGGGAAATCCCAGATATGCTCAGAATTAGTCCAAAATGACAAAAAATATACTGAACCCACAGACATTGCCAACATCCTGGCCAACAGGTACAGCGCAAACTTCTCGCCCCCTCCCCACCAAAAGAGCAAATATCTATTCCAGCAGAGTGCTGCCCCCCTGACATCTCAGATGCTCAGGTAAAAACCGTCCTCTCCAAAGCAAAAAACACAGCATCAATGGGACCAGACGGTGTCCCGGGCTGTGTCCTACATGAACTCCAAGATGAGCTGAACCCAAACATAAAGCTACTGTTCAATCTCAGCCTTACTACAGGATATGTACCCAAAGAGTGGCATACAGCAACAGTGGTCCCTCTCCACAAAGGTGGTGCCTCAACGGATCCTGGAAACTATCGTCCCATAAGCCTGACTAGCTTGGTCTGCAAAGCTATGGAAAGGATCATCATGGAACTCATAAATAAAGATATTGGGGACCTACAGACACTGGATTCTACCCAGTTCGGCTTTGTTAAGGGCAGATCCTGCCTCTTAAACCTGGTCAATTTCTTTGAAACAGTTACCAAGGCCATTGACAAGGGGAAGGTGGTCCACACAGCCTACCTGGACCTCGCAAAAGCCTTCGATACAATACCCCACTCGGGCATCATAGATAAGCTATCCAGCTTAAATATAAACCCCTATGTCACTAGATGGGTTGCAAACTGGCTCAAGGACAGATCCCACATGATTAGAATTTCTGGAGCCATGTCAGACTCCAAACCAGTTACAAGTGGCATCCCACAAGGCTCAGTCCTGGGACCTCTCTTGTTTGGTATATATTTCTCGAAGGTACAGGCCAACACGGAAGGACTGTGGCTGACCAAGTTCACGGATGACTGCAAACTAGGCAACATAATCAACTCTCCAGCTGACACAAGCATCCTCCAAAAGGGTCTCATAGAAATGGATGACTGGTGCCAGAGCCATGGCCTCAAGCTAAATGCCAAAAAGTGCATAGTCATCCCCTTTGGCAAAAACAAAGTGCCCACAAATTACCAATGGGTGGTAATCCATTAAATACAGAAGAAGTAATTAGGGACCTGGGGACCCAAGTTGATAGCAATCTCTCATTTGACAACCACGTGGCCAAAGTGGTTAGAAAAACATTCTATATAGCCCACCTAATCATGAAGGGATTCACATCTAGATCAAGGGAGGTCATTGTGCCTCTTTACTCATCCCTCATCAGGCCCATAATTGAGTACAATGCCCCTTTTGGGATGTACCTTACCAGACACCTGCAGCAACTGGAAAGACCCCAAAAGTACCTCACCAAGAGGATCAAAGGGCTCAAACAGATGCCATATGCTGCCCATTTAAAGAAACTCCAGCTCTACTCGATTGCATACCACCTGCTTAGAGGCGATCTGTGCCTGACGTATAAAGCCATGTCCAACCTGGAATTAATGGACATGATGCATCTCAGAAAAACCAAATCCCATCGAGCTACGAGCTCGAGGGACTTGAACCTCAGCACAGAAATAAATAGGACATGCTGGAGGGACAGATTCATAACCCAGAAGCTCCCTTCACTCTGGAATAAAATCCCAGTCCAAGTTAGGCAGAGTCCCTCACTGACTCTCTTCAAGAGGAATCTTGATGAGTGGATGGGAGATCATAGGTTTGCCCCGGGTATCACTTCTGTGTCACTGTTAGACAGAGGCACAGTAAACTAAATCTCAAAAAAGGGCATAGTAAAATTCATTTAAATGGGTGGTGAAAGCCAAACACACTCTGGCTAGGCTTACAAATGCCCTAGGGCAGATAGCCTAGTATGAACCTATGAACCTATGAACTGCAGATAAACATGACAGGAACAGAAAAAAAGCATGAAAAAAGAATCTGTTCTGCTTCATTCAGCCTGGCATCAGCACATTTCACAGGCATTCTCATTAGCCATTCTAGCATTACCCCTGTCTTCACATTTCTTTCAAATTTTAGAACCCTAAATGAGGCTTCTGGAGGCACCATTCAGGAAAAGAAGTTTAAGACAAGGGCACAGTCTGTTGCATGATCCCATGCTCCTTCTAGGTGATCTATCTGAACTGCTATTGTCATGGGACAGGAAAGCTAAACTCCCTATAAGAAGCTTGCCAATCTGTCTACTTCTCCTGGGTAGCCATTTTAAAGGATTATGGTTTGCAACCACATTTAACATTCTCCCATACAAGTAAGGTTGTAGCTTATGCAGTGCTCAAATTGTACCAGGTATTCTTTCTCAATAGCTGCATAAGATTCCTCCCTGGGTTGGAGTCTGCAATCAAATACACATTATACAACAACCCCCCCTTAATATTCCAAAATGTGCATGCTGATTGGTCAGTGTGCACATTGTAAATCAGACTTATACTAATGGAAAAAGGTCCGGTCGCCCGGACTTTTTCCATTAGTAGAAGTCTTTTTTTACAACAACAGAGAACGCAAGATCTCCGTTGCTTTTTAGACATTGTCTCGCTATGTTAAAGGAGTTTAACATAGTGAGACAGCTTTAAAAAAAATAATGGATACCTTCCTTTCTCCATTGCTTTTTTTAAAGCTGTCTTGCTATGTTAAATTGGTTTAACATAGCGAGACAGCTTTAAAAAAAGCAACAGAGATTCTCTATTGCTTTTTTTAAAGCTGTCTCGCTATGTTAAACTCCTTTAACATACCGAGACACTTTGTAAAAAGCAATGGAGATCTTCCTTTCTCCGTTGCTTCCACCCACAGCTCTGATGTACTGCGTAAGCATACACATGCACAGTACATCAGAACTGCCACAGAATACCAGACAGCTGCGGAACGGCAGCAAGGAGGCATTATAGAATGCCATTATTTAAGAAAAGTAAGTATTTTTTTTTCTTAAATAATGTCATTGTATAATAGAAACAACCCATTTCTGGGTGGGGGTAATGCTGGATTTACCCACGGTTGTCTTTGTTTGGCCATTTGGGCTTTGCCCTCGTGACCAAACCACACCAACCGTGGATAAATCCAGCAATACCCACATCCAGGCGTTTGTTATTGCTATAATAACACACTCCTAAACCATTGGGGAAACCTGGCTGAGTACAGCTGTTAGCCCATAGTTAGAAGCATTTACATGTGCATTGAATTCTTGACTGCAATCAGGGCAGGCTAATATAAGGGGTTCACTGAGACCCTCCATGAGCTTTTGAAATGTCTTCTCACAAGCTGGTATCCAGGCAACTTTGTCTGGTTTATTTTTCCTGGTAAAGTCTGTGAGGGGAGTAGCAGATGCTCTATACTGGGGAAAAAATTTCCATAGTACACTGTTGTTCCTAGGAATACACATACCTGTTTTTTGGAAATAGCGGTGGGCTTTGCCTGAATAGCCTGAACCTTGATACGTTCTAGCCTAATCATTCCACCACCCATTGTGTGAACCAGATAAAAATCTCTCTGTCATACTCCCCTGACACTTGGTAGACTTGATAGTCAACCCTACTCTTTGCAATTTGTCAAACACTTCCCTAACAAGCTGCACATGTTTTGCACAGGCCAACTGTAGATGACAATATCATCCAGATAAGCAAGGACTCTATTCCAAGCTTCTGCTGCTGCTAAGATGTGATTTACCAACCTTTGGATGGTGTTTGGGCATTCTTCATACCAAAAGACATGTTTGTAAACTCATACAGCCTAAATGGAGTCAAAAATACTGACCTCTCTCTAGCTGTAGGTGAGAAGGGTACCTGCCAGTAATGTTTGGTCAAGTCAGTAGTAGTCGGCTACTTAGGCCCACCCAGCTGATCTATGGATGCATCTGTCCTGGGCATGTGGTATGAACTTGACTTTATGTAACTGTTCTGTTTTCTGTAATCCATACAGAACCAAATACTGCCATCCTTTGCTGGCACCAGCACCTCTGGTGAGCACAGGGACCGTTGGACACCTGTATTACTCCCATTTTACATGTCTTTAAGTTCCTATTTCAGAGTTTGTCAAAATCTTTCAAGCCCTCTATAGGGAGATTGATTAATCACAGGGGTCCTGGGTCTACATGATGCTCCACTAGATGAAGACACCCAGGACTATCAGTAAACATATCCCCGAATCCTTGCAATATTGCTTAGATTTCCTGAATTTGACTAGGAATTAGTTGTGAGGAGAGAGGCACCCCATCTATTCAGATGTCAGAATGAGCATCTCCAAGGAGGTCTATCTCCAGACCCCTCTCTTATTCCTCTTACCCCTCTTGCAACTCACTGCACATACTAAGTGCCATGGCTTTATCATGTCAACATGGTGGAGTTTCTGCTTTGACCTCCTTCCTGGCAACTCTATAATGTAATTGACATCACCCACCATTTTGCAATGGTGAAATGGCTCTCCCAAGGTAACTGCAGCTTGCTGTGCCTTACAGGATTAAGTATCATTACCTATTACCCAAGAGAATGCTCTTTGACTCTGGCTGCCCTGTCATATTTATTTTTATTTATTTATTTAATATTTGTAACCGGGGAAAGTCTGACTTGGAACAAAGACAATTTTCAGGAGAGGCCTGAGGAGAAATGCTTCAGATGCATGTCTTTCTAATGTGGGAAAAAATGTACCACCCAGAGGAAACTCACACAAATATAGGGAGGACATGCAGACTCCACACAGAAGGCACCCCATCCGAGAATCGAACCAGAGAACCTCTTGCTATGAGGTAACAATGTTACTGCTGCATCACTGCA
The DNA here is from genome assembly GCF_019279795.1 of Protopterus annectens. NCBI lineage: Eukaryota > Metazoa > Chordata > Ceratodontiformes > Protopteridae > Protopterus > Protopterus annectens. Next base: position 442,415,077 of record NC_056746.1, on the reverse strand, counting down.
CCTCCATCATGTCAGATATTTTGATGCTGCTGTGCTTGTACTAGGTGCTCCCTAAGCCTATTCCTGAGATCTGGGTCATATTTTACAACACAGTCCTTTGGGAAATCACACTCACCTTTCCACCCATCCTAATCATCAGCAAACAAATCCACGTGGACACCTTACTCTTTGACCATACAATATTTTAAAGTGTGAAAACCTGTGGATTTATATCACATTTTTCTGTATACAAAGAGAAGATGGGGTATGTATTGTTCCACTCCCATTCCACTCCCTGTTGGACTAATCTGTAAATGACCTCTACATGGTCTTACACTTCACCAAATAATATGTTTGCAGATGATGCAGGGTTGTCTTTATGTCCGTTACCCCACAGAACTTCTATAAATGTGCCAGCTGGACTGACATAAAGTTAAGACCTCTGTCTGTCAGTATTTCCCTGGGAATACCCACCTCTCTTGAAAATATCTAGTAAATCATTTGCTACCTTTTCTTCAATGGTAGTGTCATAGTCTACCCCCACCTGATTGTATTTCTTACTTGTAGAACTTCGGGTACTTGGAGGTACCACAATAACCAGGCTACCTTCTGAAATGGTTTATCAGTAATAGGCACCCTTGGCTTTGTCTCCAGCCTTGCCAACCTTCTGGCATTTCCCACAGGTCCTGCAGTACATTGTAACATTCTTTGTATTCCCAGGCCAATAAAAATTCTGTATAAGCAATTTTTCAGTGTTCTTTATGCCCATATGGTCTGCAAAAGGAATATTATGAGATATGGGAAGAAGTGGCAGTCAGTAGGCCCTGGATACTACCAACTGTTGTACTACTTTTTCCTGTAGCCCTCCTTCAGGGATACATTTCCTAATCCTTTGTCCCAGCGTAGGGACCCCCAGTGGCCTTGGGAACCTGTAGCCTTCTAGTTTACCTCCATCAAGCCCTGTAAAATAAGTTCAGAGAGCTAAGCATGCCTCAGCTCTTCCTTACTTACCATTCCTAGCATCCCTCCCAAGGGAAGTCTGGTACCATCTGCCATTAGCATCTCAAGTTTTGCCTAATTGCTATCACTTAACTCTCCTCTAGAAGTCTCATTTTCCAAGGGAATCCAAATACTTTTCCCCTCCTTTGACTCAGACGTCAGGTCACTGCTACTATCGAGCTCCCCATATGAAGTAATCACATCACTAGCCTGAGATGGAGGTGGTAGATCTGGCTGAGTATCCCCTTCTTTTTGCCTTCCTATGATTTGCCCCCATGACTTGTTGCATGCAACAATCAAACATCATTACCTGTTAGGACATTAATATGAATGTCCTCAAACCAGAACACCTTCTTGCTACCTTGCCATCCTTCACATTCTAGATAGATTCTGGTCAAATGAACATGAAAGTGTCTCCCACCTAACTGGTGAGGCTTCCTATTCATGTAGTCCTCCTGTGTGACCACTGCAATTTTGACCATGGTTATGTCTGAAGCTGTGCCCCCTTTTGGTAATGGCCTCTTACCTTCTATCAGGATAAGATACAGACTTTTGTGATACTACAGCCCTTGCCTCTAAATAACCCATCACTGTTGTAGTGTCTGTCTTGCCTGATGCTATCTGAGATTTTTGTTCTAACCCCTACCTTAGTAGACAATATGATCATACACACCCCATTTGGTTACATTTAAATCATTTAAGTCCAAAATCTTGTGAATGTACCTGAACTCATGGCTTCCCCTTGTCCAGTGTAACCTTCTGGGATTCTGCCACATATGTGTTGCTCTATGCCTGTGTGTAGTGCTGGGTCATCCCCTTGTATGCTGTGGTGACCTGCTAACTAGGTAAGGGCGACTTCCCTCGTCATTTCCTAAGCAGTGTTACACTCCCAGTCTGCCATCCAAATCCTCATGCCTTTAGCCATAGTACTGAGGGCAGGTTCCCTGACTAAAAGATATGCAAGCATTTCAGATATGGTAACCTTATATCTAATCAGCCATCTGTGAAAATTACTGCTGATTTCTACAGTGAATTCCATCACACTGTCATCTGTCTTTCTACTGTATTCTACAAAATATTTTACATCTGGAATTATCTGAAAACAAGCAAGCAAGCATTCTTTAACGTTGGCATAATTTAAACAGCAAAAATCACACAGGATAGAAACTGCATTCATTTGCTTATGAGTAAGGGAAGAAAACACTCCTACTGCCCTTTATCAACTTTGTGCTGAATACATACCTTCTCAAAGGCCCTTAAAATAATCTAAATTCTCCCCTTTCTTATACTGAGGAAAACGTTTTTTTTTTACTAATCTAGGCTTCATGGATAAGACTTTCTCCTTCCTATAACACATATGGCACATACTTCTGGCATTGGATAATCACCGCATGTTAATGCTGGCATTGTTTTTCACTCTCCTCTATTTTCAGTTGTGGCATTCACTCAGTTGCCTTGAGTTCTAAGTGCTTCATTTCCAGCTCAAGTCTCTGTAATTCCATTTGAGTTGCAAGCCTGTCCTGCAATGGAACTAACTGTCCTTGTTTAGGTTCTTACAGATTCCGTCCATGCTGTACTGGGCACAAGGCTGTCACCATCTCCACTCTAGACGTGTACCTGCTGCACTTCTCTGGCTTTACCCACCTTTGCCAGTCGAGTTACTGAAATTTTAGCATAACTTTTGGCAGGTCCCTTTTCCACCTGTTCCTCAGGAAGCTGACTAAAATAACCAGACCTCTGTATATTTTATATTATGCCTGAGAAGACTAAAAGTATTAAGACACACACCTTTATTAGCAAACCTGCTTTTTACAGTGAATAACTTCAGTTCTGGCCTCCTGCCCACTGGACACTAAATGTGAAGCAGTGGCACCACTGCCACCAGATGTGAAGAAGCACTGTACAAGGAAAGGGTGAAGTGATAAGAAAGTGCATATAGTTCTACACTAAATGAAACCTGGCACCAAGAGTATCAAGTGAATTTTCACTACTGCTCTGGGTACAGGTCTGCAACTTCTACGCTGGAATTAGGTTACACATGTTTGGCTTACAGAGGAACGTGACTCTATTTCTTTGAGCCAATGTCTATCAGCACCCCTCAATCCAGAATAACTTCCCTCCACATAAACTAATACTTACATACACAAAGAAACACACACACACACACACACACACACACACACACACACACACACACACACACACACACACACACTGATCAAATGAGAGTTTATTTATAAAAATGAAGAGGAGAACTTGAGTGAGGAAGGGAACTTGTATTACACCTAATGGTGCATCGACATCATCACAGAGAAAATAACCAATTTTAATTCTGAATATTGTGGGTGTAAGGAAGTAATTGAACCATTATGTCACCTGTGAGCTGATTCCTATGTCAGGTAGTTGGTCAAGTAGGATAGTATCATCAACCAGGTCAAAGGCTTGGATGAAATCTACCAATATAGTGCCTGTAAGATTACTTTGATCCATGCTGATAAGGATATCATTTGATGGGGTATATAGTACAAGTGTAATGCTTCTCCCTGCCAAGTATCCTTGTTCACACTCAGAGATTAGGTGATACTTTTGCAAGTATGAAGTGAGTCATCAGTAAATAATTTTTTTCTAGATCTGTACTCAGGGTTGTTTGCTTATTTGTGCAAGGGCATAACTATTACTGATTTCCAGATTGCAGGCAAAGTGTTGGAAGAGGGACAGAGATTATACATATGGTGAAGACTGAAGGGTTGTGATAAAGTCCCCACATTGATAAATAAATCATGGGCATAGTTTGTCAGAGCTTGCTGGACAGCCTAAGGGAATTTCTTCTAGTAGAACTGAAATCTGTTTATGTGTTATTCTTGAGAAGTTTTTACTTATTTTGTTAATTAGTTAGCTTTTTGTTGACTGGGTTAGTCCCATTAGGCCAGCGACCATGTCTTAGGGAAGATCCAAGGTGGTAATCATGCCACCTAGGGTAAAATTGACTGGGGCACCAGCATAATCCCCCTTCTTTTTTTTTCAGTAACTGCCATTGGATTTTTTACATCCACAAATAATACAGATGGGAACTCAGATTAATGTATCATCTGAAGGATATGGAAAGGCAGAAGTATAAAAGAGGATTATTTTCAGAGGGAACGTGTTGGGGGTTGCAAAATATCAGATGGGGAGGATGGAGCTGTAGGATGATTAGAAAATTCTTTGAGGAAGTCAAAAGGCTGGAGGCTTTCTTTAAGACAATGAGAGATGTTATGGTTGAAGTTGTCTTTTTGGGAAGATTGGCCAGTAAGATTGTTAATCTCCCAATCAGGAAGAACAGAAGAGATGTCTGCTTAGTGGTAAATATTTCATTTTATGTCTGTATATTACCTGTTTGATGATGTTATACAGAGACGTGAAGCAGTTTCTTGTTGAAAGGGATGGGTTTCTTTTCTATTCTTGCCATGCCTTCTTACTGAATTGTATTAGGGTTTTAGTTCTTTATTGAACCAAATGTTTTTGATGTGTTTGAGGAGTTGTCAAAGTATGGGGAAAAGAGTTGTTGTAGTGTTAGTGAAGTATTATGATGCAGTATTAGCATTTTGGATGGTAAGGATAGAAGGCCGGTCTAGGTTAATCATGTGAGAAATGAGTCTGGATATGTTGTTCCAGACTTTGGTCTGAAGGAGATCAGTTTGAGAGATATTTGATGTTTAGGTTTCAACTGCTGTATGTGATTGGACAGTAGTCAGTAAAGGTAGCGGGTGTGTGCTTATTGAGGAAATGTTAGTTGGGTGAATGGAAAGGATGATATCAAGGAGGGAATATTGATTAGTGATGGTGTTTAGCTTAGCTGATTTTTGTACTAGCTACGGGAGCTGAAAGTCTCTCAGGAATTCACTGATGTAATTCTCTAAAAGGGTAGGCTTAGGTTAAAGTCTCTATGCAACATGAGTTTTTTTTGGTGGGGTGGGGTGGATGACTGGTTTGAATGATGTGTTTAAAATTTTATTACATATGAAGGGGGGTGTAATGTAGATCAGAACAGCAAAAATGAAAACTGAGAAATAGAAGGGAATTTTAGCAAGAAGCCAGTGAGGATCCAAGTCAGAGGTGGCATTATCTTGGGTAGTGATTGTAGTGATAAGGTTTCATTTATATAAAAAAAGTGTGTCTCATCCTGATATTTGTCCTGCACAAGCATCCAGAATGGAGTTGTAGCAAATCTCTCAACTCTCCAGAGTTTCCTAAAATATTCAGATTTTTGCCTCATATTTTTGGTCCACTCCTCGTAAAATTTGTTGTTTTCTTGCAAATCATTGAGGATTGAAGTCATTAAATAATAATGCACATTTAAGTCTGAGACTTCATATTTTTTACAAAATGCATGCTAATTTTAGTAACTTTCTAAGTTTATAAGGGCAATATTTAAAATGTTTCTCTAAAATGTGGGCCTTTGTTTTGCCATTGTTTTTAGCGTTGTCCAGATTTCTTGAGCTTAGAAGTTGAGAAGCATGAGCTGTAGTCTGAGAAAATGTGGTTAATATGGTGTGATTGGATTTAATCCAGGATTCTGTAATGGCAACAATGTGGGCTGAGTGACTTTGAATGAAAGAGCTGATTTGATCAAGTTTGTTTTATACACTTTGGTCATTTATTATTGTGTATGGTAGTGAGATTAGGCAGCAGTTGTGGTCAGTGTTCAGAGTTGTTTGTACACTTTGAGGTCCACATGTTGACTCTATATTTGCCCAGATGAGTAATAGATAAATAATAGGGTTAAGTTTATAGAAGAATTTTAGTGTCAACATTGGATGTAACCCATTAAATTTTGTAATGCAATAAAAAGACTGCCATTTTATTTTGAATATGTGATGGATGTGTGGTTTATTTTGTTATAGGATGTACGACAGTGATATAGGTGGTGTTGGTTTGTGGAGCTGGGAATAATAATTTTGAGAGCTGTATTGAGAAGTCTCATAAGAAGCAGAGTTGAAACATGGAGTAATCTGTTCAAGTCTGTGTGGTGCACTTTGGTATAGATATGGCTATATGTGAGTTTATAAATGCTGCTGAGGAGCTAAAATAGAGAGAGTAGGGGAAATTCCTTGTCCAAGATCATTATGGTGGTTATTTGGTTACTGATGTAAGTTTCACTGGTGCAGCTTTAAATGGACAAGGATATGATGAGAGAAGTGGGTATGGAATTTTTAAATTTGACAGAAAGGGGAAGTGGGAAAACAAGGATGAGACAGGAGTGAAATGGGCAGTACCTACTGATATATGAGAATCAATCAGTCTAAGCATGCAAACAGCGGTGGCCATTTCAAGGGACTGCTTCCTTCTGTAAGTGGGGGACTATCAACATGTAGCAGGCTATCAGGTAAGTGTATAGTTAGAAAAAATGTTTCACTTGCAGGTTAACACCAGATTTTTGAAGAAGTGGCTCAAATGCTGGATGTTATACTCTTTACCAGAAATGGAAATAAAAAGGGAAAATAATCAAATATAATATGCACATAGCAGCACTTCAGGTATAATGTTTATTGTCTGTATCCCTAATTGCAGTCATCCCTATTGTTAGAATCTCCTTTCTCCATTCCTGTGTTGGCTTAGTTCTTAGAATATTTTCTGCTACTTTATGAATATAATATTCTGGATGGTTATTGTTACTTTCCTTAAGGATCTGCATCCAAAATCCCAGCCTCTTCTTGTTTCTTGAGCTTCCCCCTGTTTCATCATCATCTGTTTCCAGTTTGAAATATAGGTTTCTGCCTGTGCTACTTACAGGAGCCTTAACTGTGTAGCTCGGAAATACCCCTTCAAATTGGGGAATCCCAAATCTTCTTGTTCAGTTTGAAGAATCAGCTAATTCCACTTGACTCTTGCCATTTTCTCCTCCCAGATAAAATCCTTCAGCTTTTTATTAATTGCTACCCACAGCTTCTCTTCTGGTTGATAAAAATATGTCGGATAGGTAAATATAGAGCTTTACTATAACTAAAAAGTTCTACAGTTTTAAAGTTTGTATCTAAGCTTGGATAAGAAATGTAACAGTACTGTTTTATAACTGCGATATGCTTTTGTTGTATACCTAGTCATTCAAAGCTGACAAATTCAAACCGGTATTAGCTGCTGACTGATAGGTGCTATGTCTTGTTATTGTAAACATTACCATCACTGAAAGAAATGAAAGAATTGTGTTAGAAGAAGGAAATAGAAGATGTTTATAATTCAAGTATTGATTAAAACGTTTTGCCAATATGCTAGATCTGCTTCATTAATTATTTGCCATGGAAATGATATTAATCAATTTGCATAATATCAAAACATTGGCAACAGTGTAACAGCATACAATAAAGCTAATACAATACATAAAATAAAGCAGACACATTTCTGCTATACCAACTTTTAGCACATAAAGTATATAAAAAAGGTTTTTATGTTGTAGTTACTTTATGTGCATGACAAAGGAAAAAAAAAAAAAAATATATATATATATATATATATATATATATATATATATATATATATATATATATATAGATATAGATATATATAGGTCCCCTTCACATAGTCGACTTTTCAGAAAGTCGACTTTCATATGGACGAGACCATATGATCGACTTTCGAAAAGCCAACTATGGGGAACCGCTAACTCTGTACAGTGCAGAATGGGAAAATTTCCTCTTCCGCACTGTAGTGTGATCTCGGAGTTGGTATATTTAAATTACGGGGAGTGTGGTGAGCAGAGCCCCCCACAGGGGATGCAGGAGGGCTTGCCCCCCTGCTAACAGTTGAAAGGTAAGTGTTTGGTGTGTGTTATGTGTTTATTTTACATGGTCGGCTTTTTGAAACTCGATCATATGTTCTCGGCCATATGAAAGTCGACTTTCTGAATAGTCGACCATGTAAAGTAGACCCATATATATATATATATATATATATATATATATATATATATATAAATACATTTCATTTAAAATGCAAATAACTATATAAAGAGATAAGATAATAGGGTATTTTGTGTATAAAAGTTGCTCATCCTGCAAATCATCATAAAATGAGCAGTTTTACATATAAATAATCATTTTTTCTGCTTTTTATTAGTAAGCAGAACAAAGATAGAATGTTAATGTTTTACTTTATTAGAAATAGCATTAAAACAAATATAATAGAAGGGTGCTAAACCCTCAAAAGTTATTCAGCATGTAGTTGTCTACAGAATGTGTGACATTTTTATACACATTCCCCTTTTTTCTGTAAATTGACAAAATATGCAAAATATTTTGTATACTTGAAGCAAATCATTCCTGAATAACATTTAAAAGAAGTAATTGTTAAACCTGTATTATTGCAAAGTTGTTCAGTTTTCCACTAACTGCAAAAGTGACCTTAATTTGCAATGGCTATTAATTACCACTTATTTCAAACTGAAAGAATATAAGAATGAAAATATTATATTTATAGTTTCTGTTTTTTTTTTTTTCACAAATACAAGTGGTATCCAAAAGGTCTGTGTAACACAGCTCATGATGGCATGCTGAAAAGGATATACCTGTAGACTCAACAGTAGACTTCATAATTAGAAATGTTAGCTGAATACAAAGCAGAAAAATTCATATGTTAACAAACATGAGCAGTGGCAGACTGGATTGTTCTCCTACGAAACCTATGCTCAGTAATATAAAGCATACATAATCGTGCACAACTGTCTTTACCTATACTCCAAACAAAACAAGGCAAAAAATGTTTTTACTATGAAATGTCAACTTCCTAGAAGCCAGTGAGCTGAAAGGACAAAAAATAAATAAATCCTGAAACTCCATTTTAAGTGTTTTTTTTGCAGGAGGTCAAGCCCCCCACAAACCCTGAACTTATATACACCAACGCCATGGTCACACCAACTTTAAAAAAGGAAAAGTCCCCCTAAACAAGTGAATCTTTGCTAGCACACACTTAGAAACCACACCAGCAATGATTTCCTGTGGGAAACAATATTCAGCATTATGCAATTTTACCACAAACTTGTGTAGAGGAGCCACAAAAAGTTGTGTGTGTAATTTGGGCCAGTTCTGACCATGACTGTCAACAGGACCACTCAGATAATTAAAAAATAACTCACCAACCACAAAGAAATATAATGATTTAAAATAAAATTAACCACAAGGTCAGTGATTCAGATCCAAAATTTATGGACCACACTATAACACTCTAGTGACTTGGCTAACAAGCCGTCCAGAAGTAAAAATCAGTTAAAACTCAGTCACATAAATATAAAAAAATTAAACAATCAATTATACAATTATCAAATCAAACCAATTAAAGTAAAACACTCCAATTAACTTCATTATTCAGACCACCTGAGGACAGAGTACTAAATTTTAAAATGTACATAGATTCTTTATATAATAACTTATTTTTAAAAGTTTTACTTTAATTTATTTGATGTTAATTAAAAATTAACTATGTGATGGTGGTACTGCATATATGTGATGGGACCACAGCAGGCAATTCTAGGTTGTACAGGAAAGGTGAGTATCAGAAGAGGAGAGAAAGCATTAGAGGAAACAAGCAAAGTTACACAGAATAGCAACGTGAAATAGAATAGTCAAATGTGAATTACTCAAGTCAGGTAGAGTATTTTATATTGCTATATTTTATTTTATTTCATTAATCTATCTATCTATCTATCTATCTATCTATCTATCTATCTATCTATCTATCTATCTATTCCCTTTTGATTTTTTTTATTTGTATCACTTCCTCCTTTGTCATTGGTCAATACAACATTAAGAATCACTTCTTGACTCTAGCTAGATAAACAAAATAGCCTTACTTTGTTGTGTGCTGCTTTCAGAGACTTTTGCTTTTCAAGCTTGATCTGTAGAGTTGGTATATATAAGTTTTAGTGATAGAGTAGGGAAATGGGAGGGTTTTCCCCTGCAGAAAGCTGCTGTTTCAAGTTGTCCCATTACTTCATATCTTATGGGCAGCTTTCGAGCCTGCTGGAGTAAGAATAGAAGCTATCACATGCAGGTAAAGCAGCATGGAAAAGACAGACAAAACAAAGGTGTCACTGACACAAATGAATGGGTGGAGAAGGGGCAGGGAAATGTGCAGACAAAGGAAGGGCAAAGGTGAGGAGGGGAAATGGAAAACATACCAGAAATTTCATGGAAGATTTGTGGAAGGGATTTTGCAATGACCAAGCAGGCAGAATGTGAGATATAGAAATGGAATGGATACAAGTACAAAATTTACACATGCCTGCATAACCAGAGTAAAACTTATAAAGATTACTTCAAGTGTGATGAGAATCTCAGTTGCTCGTAAATATGCATGTTGCATACCTCTCAACCTCTTAGCATAAGAAATCTGGGCAAAGCCTAAAATAATGGGGTGGCATAAGCCCAAAAATAGGGACAGATTTTAAATATTGATTTTGTAAACATGGGAAATAGCTAGAATAACATAGTTGACATTAATGTGCATTTTGAAGAGTATGATATCTGAAATCAAATGTATGTCATTTTTTAGTGATTCCAATCCTGAGTGAATTGCCAGAAAGCCAAAAAGTTTAGGAAGAATTGACTTAAATATGAGGCAAAACTATAGATATTCTCTGAAAATCCAGACAATTGAGAGGTATGGCATAGTGCACAAACAGGCTACATATGTACAGTATAACTCTGAGTATAACTCTCAGATTTGAAGTGCATAACAATGTACAAAAGCACTAATAATTAAAAATGCACTGCAAATTGTGTTTATTATCTTAGACTGCCATGTTGTAAACATATACATTGCCAATACAAAAGGACATGCGAATATGGTCAAAAGCTACCCAGTGGCCATATAGATGCTACAGAAGCAAAAAAGTAAAGTCTAAACCAATACAATGCTGGTAGTCTTACCTGTGACAGATGTCAGCAGACAGCAAACCTCACTGATTTGATACAGTAGACACATGTCTACAAAACCTATGTGATCCTAAATATGGCTTGTTTCAGCTCTTACAAGTGAAGACTAGTCTTTCACAAAGGGTTCCACCACCTCAGTACACATAAAATGTGAATGAAGAGGCTCTATAAACCGAAGGTGCAAACACAGAATTAATTCTAATAAAAGTGAAGCGCTTTTCATCTACCAAGACAAATGGGTAGACTTCATCAGACAAAATGCATTACAAACAATAAAACTTTAAATACCTTCTAAATGATGTCACCACAAACAACCAGCCTATCAAAACTTGATAAAAAACGCCGCTGAAAAACACACTGAACCTCCCACAATAAAATTAACCCTTGGTTACACTTCAACTAACAGATGATATATAAAAAAGTAAAGTAAGTAATATAAAAAACATATAATATATATATATATATATATATATATATATATATATATATATATATACATATATATATATATATATAGAAAGTACATACATCAAACAAACACAATATATAAAAAATAAAGTGTAATAAATAACATGTTTTCATTTAAATTTTTTAAGTTTTTAATTTTTAAGAAACTGATGCCCTTAACGCAAAAGGTTTTTTAACTTTAAAATGCATTTTAGTGATACGATCTCATTCAAACCTGGGGGGCTGTAAGAATTTAACCTCAGCTGCCAAAATCAATTCATGCTTCTCCAACAATAGTTGTTGGGGGCCTCCTTTCAAATCAAAGGCTACTTGATCGATCACTCTGAACAAGAAACTATGAGTAGAATTCTCACATAAAGGAGGTGGACTGGTGATTATGGACATCAACGACTATAACAACAGAATGCAGGTGGTCTAAAATGGTGGGACATATGAAGTGTTGAGTATTAATGAGATAAATACTGCATATAGAAGGATTAATTCCTACATTAATGATTTATTTATTTATTGAAGGCATGGTTGATTTGGATGTTTTTAACTACCTTACAAACCTCAACCATAGGACACCCTCTCTATTTGGTTTGCTCAAGTTACATAAGAATCTCCATGATCCACCCCATGAGAGCTTTATTTAATGCTAGGTCTTGTATCATCTACGCAGATGCGAAATATGTTGATTCTATATTTTAAAAGTATGTGGTAAAAGAAAACCAAATTTGTAAGGACTCTTGGGTCTTTCTAGCTTCAATAGAGAACTTTGGTTTCAACGTGGACATCATGTTCATCACCATAGATGTAATTGATTTGTACTTTTCTATCCCACACGAGGTAGGAATAGATTGGGTGGTTGAAAGAATGATATACCATGGTGCAAATGGTAGGGAAATTAGATTGTTCCAAGAGTTAATGGATATTATATTGAAAAACAATTTTATGATGTTTAACAACAGTATTTACAAACATATAGTGGGTGTTCTTATGGGTTCACCATGCTGAGGGAGTTATGCCAACCTAGTGATGGCCCAGTGGGAACACCAGACCATCCAAGGCAAGAGTAGGGTTATGGATAAGGTCAAACTCTACACTAGGTTTTTGGATGATGCCTTTATTATATTTAAAGATTCAGAGATGGAAGTGCGGGAGTATGTAGAATATCTTAATAGTAGTACACCGATTATCAAGTTCACCTATGTCATGTGAGCGCTATTACTTATTTAGATGTAAATTTAAGGAAAGACATGGCCAATAACCGGTTTGTAGTACGAATACACCGTGAGACCACTTATTCTAATACCATGTTACACTACAGCTGTTGTCATCCTTTGCACCAAAAGAGATCTGTTTTGAAAGGTCAATTGATAAGAGCAGCAAGAATGACAACTGAGGAGTCCAGCTTTTTGAATGAGTGTTAGATCTTGAAAAATATGTTCATTAGTAGAGGTTATCCAGAATGTTTAGTGCTCGATTTGATGGGTGAAGTACAACACAAGAGAAGAATGGGTACGTATAGACCTATCCTTTCAGATGAACATAGGATGAGCCTTACAGACCAGAGTTTGGAAGAGGTTTCAGTACCCGGTGAGGGAGTTGTAACTACTGAAACTGAAGTTAACATTTCGGTTAATGGTAACAAGGTAACGAAACAATAAGACGTTTCATCACAATGTATAGTTTGGAAGCTAGGAAGCTGAGGGGTATACTAAACAGGAATTGGAATTTTTTGTCCACAGAGAAGGAATTGTTTGATAAGTTAAGTAATTACCCCGCATTGATTTTTAAGAGAGGGAGGAATTTAAGAAACATTATAGAAGTGGAGAAGAAACATACACACAGAATAGATGGTATATACAAGTGTGAAACTTGTAACTATTGTAAATTTATTTCAACTGGTGCCAATTTTAATATTGGAGGGAAAGACTTTAAGACCAGGAGTAGGTTCAACTGTGATTCCAAATCAGTGGTCTACTTGACCTCCTGCCAGTGTTGTCCTGCGTTTTACGTAGACAAGACTGACAGGAGGCTAAAGGAAAGGATATCTGAGCATATCTATAACATCAGGAGGGGGAACACTGTTAATGCATTGGCAAAACATTGTAGTGAGAATTCTACTCATAGTTTCTTGTTCAGAGTGATCGATCAAGTAGCCTTTGATTTGAAAGGAGGCCCCCAACAACTATTGTTGGAGAAGCATGAATTGATTTTGGCAGTTGAGGTTAAATTCTTACAGCCCCCCCAGGTTTGAATGAGATCGTATCACTAACATGCATTTTAAAGTTAAGAAACCTTTTGCGTTAAGGGCATCAGTTTCTTAAAAATAAAAAATTTTAAATGTAAACGTTATTTATTACACTTTATTTTTTATATATTGCGTTTGATGTATGTACTTTCTATATATATATATATATATATATATGTATGTATATATTTATTATATATTTTTTATATTACTTACTTTACTTTACTTTTTTATATATCATCTGTTAGTTGAAGTGTAACCAAGTGTTAATTTTATTGTGGGAGGTTCAGTGTGTTTTTCAGCGGTGTCTTTTATCAAGTTTTGATAGGCTGGTTGTTTGTGGTGACATTATTTAGAAGGTATTTAAAGTTTTATTGTTTGTAATGCATTTTGTCTGATGAAGTCTACCCATTTGTCTTGGTAGATGAAAAGCGCTTCACTTTTATTGGAATAAATTCTGTGTTTGCACCTTCGGTTTATGAAGCCTCTACATTCACTTTTTGGAGTTTGTATTTTACCTCAGTACACATCTCATGGTGAATATTATACATATCTACTAGTGTCATAGTGTCCTTTGTGGATTTGCCTCCCCTGAAGCTAGCAATCCATGTGATGAATCACACTATTAAGACTCCTTTCCCTCTTCCTTCTGGGTCATCAGATCTTGACTAATTCATCTGCAACAGAGAAAAAAATATCTATATATAGAAAAATACTCACAGAACACAAATAATAACCTTGGCTACAAAACAGTAAATGGATATATTCATCTGGTGTGTCAGACTCCCAGTCTCCCAAGGTACATCACCTTGTACATCACACACTTTCAGTGAAACTGCATTTGACAATATTTTCTGGGAGTCTGACATGGGGTACTCTTAATGTTTCCTGAACCAGACTTGTGTCAGTGTAGCCCTAAATGTCTGTAACAAAGTAGTCTCCCTCCATTGGATACACTTTATGAAAATGGGCCATACTCACTGGCCTGAGTACTTAGTTCTCAACTATCCCTGAATTTGCAAATATCCAAAATGTGTCATAATCTGAAAGTTGATGATGTTCTGACAAATCACTGAGAATTATGATCACTAAGTAATGTCAGTTCATGTTTCACAGTTATTAATCTTCAGAATATGTGACTTGCTGCAAATCATGCTATTGTATCACAAGCAGTACCCACGCAGAGGGCTTTGTGTGTGTGTGTGTGTGTGTGTGTGTGTGTGTGTGTGTGTGTGTGTGTGTGTGTGTGTGTTTGTAATTTTACCTTCTAAGTTTACAGTAAGTGAGTAATATTCAAAACATAGTAATGATATCAAGCGTTTCCCCTCATTTCTTTTGGTGTTATCCATGATTCATGAACTTACAGGCTGAGAGCTCTACCTGAAGTTATAACTGGAATTGCAACCAGAAGTACACAAAGTAATACAAAGCACATATGGTGCTTTGTACATACTTACACTGCCAGCATAGTCCAGATGCCAGTAAACTCATGTCTAGCATATCAAATACCCCTGCAAGCCTGTAAGTTAACTTCCAAATGAAATCTGAAATGAGTACTCTAGACCTAACATAGTGACAATACAAAATTATTAATACAAATTAACAATAATGGTATTATTATGATTATTATTATTATTATTATTCATAAATAGTGTGGCCATGGTGGTGCAGTTGTTAGTATTGCTGCCTCACAGCAAGAGGTTTTCCAGTTTGATTCTTGGCTGGGGTTCCTTCTGTGTGGAATCTGCATGTTCTCCCTGTGATCGTGTAGGTTTCTTCCAGGAGCTCTGGTTTCCTTCCAAAGACATGCTGCAGGTGGATTGGACACTGTAAATTGGGCCTAGGTGTGAGTGTGCATCTGTCTGCCTTCTTTAGAAGGGAGGGTGCTGGGCTGGCAACTCAACACCATAAAACGTCCACTACCAATGGCTCTGGGGACTACTGTTTCACTGTGGTGACCCCAATAGGAAAAGCCAAAAGAAGATTATTTTTCATAGATAAAAAATGATACAGGCCAAAAGCTGTAAAATTCTATTATCCCCAGTGCCCTACTGAGGCATTAGGGGATTATAAAATGTCTCTGTCCTTGGCATCTAGCTCAAAGGACATCTAGCTCATGTCATTTCTTTTTATCTAGCACAGTAAAAAATTAATGCATTCCCAACAAGCTGACTCATACATATATGCAACACCGCTAACTTATTGTAAAAAACTTAAAAGGTTTACCAAGTTATACCACACAATAAACAGAACAATATAGAATAAAAAATTAAAGACAATTTGATATCTATATTAGCACTACACTATATTGTATCCAGGTGATGACTCACCAGGGACGTGCTCACTCCAGCATTGCAGGTCACAGAACCTCCTGCTTACCAGGTTATTTTAATGATGGTACATCTGCACCATTGAGCAGTGGATTCTGTCTTCCAGCACAGGTCAATGGCTATAGCTGCTTACACTCACTAATCCAATGAAATTGTCTCGTGTGTGATCCAAATAAAGGGAAGCCATAGTGCTAAGTACATAGAACATTACCAAAGTCTCCCATCCTCCTCAAAATGATACCTGCAAGACATTCCCATGATGTGATTCAATCATTTTACTTTTGACAGTTCCAACAGTTCTCAGACGTAGGACAAGGACAGCATTTTTGATCCAGCTATGCTTTTGAATGCAGAATATAATGGCAGATGTCAGACAAATGCGATAAAAGGACATTTCACCTTAACCAAAACAGATCATGTAATACAATGGCAGATGTCAAAAATATGCTATAACAGAACATTTCACCTTAACAAATACAGATCGTGTAATACAATGGCAGATGTCAGACAAATGCTATAACAGAACATTTCACCTTAACAAGCACACATCATGTAATACAATGGCGGATGGCAGACACATGCTGTAACAGGACATTTCACCTTACAAAACACAGATCATATAAAACAATGGCAGATATCAGACACATGCTATAACAGGACATTTCACCTTAAACAACACAGATTATGCAATACAATGGCAGATGTCAGACAGATGCTATAACAGGACATTTCACCTTACACAACTCAGATCATGTAATACAATGGCAGATGTCAGGCACATGCTCTAACAAGACATTTCATCTTACACAACACAGATCATGTAATACAATGGCAGATATCCAACATATGCTATAACAGAACATTTCAACTTAACAAACAGAGATCATGTAATACAATGGCAGATCTCAGACACATGCTATAACAGGACATTTAACCTTATACAAAACAGATCATGTAATACAATGGCATATCTCAGACAGATGCTATAATAGGATATTTCACCTTAAACAACACAGATCATGTAATACAAAGGCAGATCTCAGACATGTTATAACAGGACATTTCACCTTACACCACACAGATTATGCAATACAATGGCAGATCTCAGACATATGCTATAACAGGACATTTCACTTTAAACAACACAAATCATGTAATACAATGTCAGATCTCAGACATATACTATAACAGGACATTTCACCTCAACAAACATAGATCATGTAATACAATGGCAGAACTCAGACTCATGCTATAACCAGACATTTCACCTTAATAAACACAGATCATGTAATACAATGGCAAATCTCAGACATATGCTGTAAAAGGGGATTTCACCTTAAACAACACATATCATGTAATACAATGGCAGATCTCAGACATATGCTATAATAGGACATTTCACCTCAACAAACACAGATCATGTAATACAATGGCAGAACTCAGACAAATGCTATAACAAGACATTTCACCTTAATAAACACAGATCATGTAATACAATAGCAGATCGCAGCCATATGCTATAACAGTAAATTTCACCTTAAACAGCACAGATCATATAATACAATGGCAGATCTCACACATATGCTATACCAAGACATTTCACCTTACATGACACAGATCATGTAATACAAAGGCATATGACAGACACATGCTCTAACAGGACATTTCACCTTACACAACACAGATCATGTAATACAAAAGCAGATGTCAGACATTTGCTATAACAGAACATTTCACCCTAAAAAACACAGATCATGCAATACAATGGCAGAAGTCAGACACATACTATAACAGGACATTTTACCTTACACAACACAGATCATGTAATACAATGGCAGATGTCAGACAGATGCTATAACAGGACATTTCACCTTACACAACTCAGATCATGTAATACAATGGCAGATATCCAACATATGCTATAACAGAACATTTCACCTTAACAAACAGAGATCATGTAATACAATGACAGATCTCAGACACATGCTATAACAGGACATTTCACCTTATACAACACAGATCATGTAATACAATGGCATATCTCAGACAGATGCTATAACAGGATATTTCACCTTAGACAACACAGCTCATGTAATACAATGGCAGATCTCGGACATGTTATAAGATGACATTTCACCTTACACCTCACAGATCACGCAATACAATGGCAGATCTCAGACATATGCTATAACAGGACATTTCACCTTAAAAACACAAATCTTGTAATACAATGGCAGATCTCAGTCATATACTATAACAGGACATTTCATCTTAAACACAGATCATGCAATATAATGGCAGATCTCAGACATATACTATAATAAGACATTTCACCTTAACAAACACAGATCATGCAATACAATGGCAGATCTCAGACATATACTATAACAGGACATTTCACCACAACAAACACAGATCATGTAATACAATGGCAGAACTCAGACTCATGCTTTAACAAGATATTTCACCTTAATAAACACAGATCATGTAATACAATGGCAAATCACAGACATATGCTATAACCAGACATTTCACCTTACAGAGCACAGATCATGTAACACAATGGCAGATCTCAGACATATGCAATAACAGGACATTTCATCTTAACAAACACAGATCATATAATACAATCGCAGATCTCAGATATATGCTATAACAGGATGTTTCACCTTAACAAACAGATATCATGTAATACAATGCAGATGCCAAGCATATGCAATACCATGACATTTCAACTTAATTAACACAGACAATGTAATCCAATGGCAGATCTCAGACATATGCTATAACAGGACATTTCACCATAAAAAACATAGATTATGTAGTACAATGGCAGATCTCAGACATAGGCTATAACAGGACATTTCACCTTACACAACACAGATCATGTAATACAATGGCAGATCTCAGACATATGCTATAATAGGACGTTTCACCTTATACAACACAGATCATGTAATACAATGGTAGATCTCAGACATATGCTTTAACAGGACATTTCACCTTACACAACACAGATCATGTAATACAATGGCAGATCTCAGACATATGCTATAACAGGATATTTCACCTTAAATAACACAAATCCTGTAATACAATAGCAGATCTCAGCCATCTGCTATAACAGCACAATTCACCTTAAACAACACAGATCATATAATACAATGGCAGATCTCAGACATATGATATAACAGGACATTTCACATTACACAACACAAATCATGTAGGACAATGGCAGATCTCAGGGATATGCTATAACAGGATATTTCACCTTAAACAACACAGACCATGTAATGCAATAGCAGATCTCAGACATATGCTATAACAGGACATTTCACTTTAAACAGCACAGATCATGTAATACAATGGCAGATCTCACACATATGCTATACCAGGACATTTCACCTTACACAACACAGATCATCTAATACAATGGCAGATGTCAGACACATGCTCTAACTGGACATTTCACCTTACACAACTCAGATCATGTAATACAAAGGCAGATGTCAGACATTTTCTATAACAGAATATTTCACATTAAAAAACACAGATCATGCAATACAATGGCAGAAGTCAGACACATGCTATAGCAGGACATTTCACCTTACACAACACAGATCATGTAGTACAATGGCAGATCTCAGGCATATGCTATAACAGGATATTTCACCTTAAAGAACACAGACCATGTAAGACAATAGCAGATCTCAGACATATGCTATAACAGGACATTTCACTTTAAACAACACATATCATGTAACACAATGGCAGATCTCAGACATATGCTATAATAGGACATTTCACCTCAACAAACACAGATCATGTAATACAATGGCAGAACTCAGACACATGCTATAACAAGACATTTCACCTTAATAAACACAGATCATGTAATACAGTGGCAAATCTCAGACATATGCTATAACAGGACATTTCACCTTAAACAACACAGATCATAGGTTCATAGGTTCATAGGTTGGTACTGAGCTATCTGCCCGAAGGCATATATTAGCCCAGCCACATTGTGCGGTATTCACTGCCCCTTTAGTAGTTCCCTAGACCCTTGTACTAGCAGCTAGTACCCTTGGCCCTTATCTAGTAGTGCTGTTGGTGTGATCCCCAGTGTGAACTTTCTGTTACCCATCCACTCATCAAGGTTCCTCTTGAAGAGTGATAGTGAGGGGCTCTGTCTTATGCAGATCGGGACCCTATTCCATAGTAAGGGAAGTCTCTGCGAAGGGAATCTATCCCTCCAGCATGTTCTATTCATTGTTGTGTTGAGGTTTATATCCCTAGAGCGTGTAGCTTGAGTATATTTGGTTTTGCTAATATGGAGCATGTTCAACAATTCTGGGTTGGACATGCCTCTGTACGTTAGACAGAGATCACCTCTGAGAAAGCAGTATGCAACAGAGAACAATCTTAGCTTTTTCAATCGTGCTGCATAGGACAACTGTTTGAGGCCAGTAATTCTCTTGGTTAGGTACCTCTGTGGTCTCTCCAGCTGCTGGAGATGTCTAGCCAGGTACATTCCAATTGGTGCATTGTACTCAATAATGGGTCTGATGAGGGAAGAGTAGAGGGCACCATTACATCCTTAGATCTTGATGTGAACCCTTTCATGATCAGATGGGTCACATAGAAGGATTTTCTAACCACTTTGGCAACATGGTTATCAAAGGAAAGCTGGCTATCTACTTGGGTCCCTAGATCCCTTATTTCTTCTTCAGATTTCAGGGGATTACCTTCTATGTTGTAGTTTGTGGGTACTCTGTTTATTCCAAAGGGGATTACTACGCATTTTTTTGCATTTAGCTTGAGACCATGGCCTTGACACCATGCATCAGTCTCATTTAGGCCCTTCTGGAGGATCTCCATGTTGGCCAGAGACTCTATTATAGCACCCAGTTTGCAGTCATCTGCAAACTTTGTCAGCCACAGCCCTTCCGTGCTTGCCTGTACTTCTGAGAAGTATATGCCAAACAGGAGGGGCCCCAGGACAGAGCCCTGAGGCACACCTCTCATTACTGGTCTGGATTCGGACATAGATCCCGCTACTCTTACTTTATGGGATCTGTCTGAGAGCCAGTTTGTGATCCATCTTGTGACATACGGGTTTATGCCCAGGCTGGCGATCTTATCAATAATACCCGAATGGGGAATGGTGTCAAATGCTTTAGCAAGGTCAAGGTAAGCCGTGTGTACCTCCTTTCTCTTATCTATAGCCTGAGTAACTGTCTCAAAGAAATCCACCAGTTTCAGGAGGCATGATCTGCCCTTGACGAAGCCGAATTGTGTGGGGTCCAGCGACTGGAGGTTCCCAATCTCTCCATTTATGAGTTCTATAATGAATCGCTCCATAGCCTTACAGATCAGACTGGTCAAACTAATTGGTCGGTAGTTCCCAGGGTCAGTTGTGGCCACACCCTTGTGTAGCGGGACCACTGTTGCCGTGCGCCAGTCTCTGGGCACATATCCTGTGGAGATGCTGAGACTGAACAGGGTATTAAGATGTGGGGTTAATGCCTTTTGGAGCTCGCGTATGACACAGCTTGGGACACCATCTGGTCCCATGGAGGCAGTGTTTTTAGCTTTAGATAGAGCTTTGTTAACCATCAGTAATAATTGGACTTAGACAATTCCCTGGAATGGTAATAGACCCTGTAGGTGGTGAGGGGGGGGGGATTTGCACTGAACCTGTCAGCCAAGATGTTGGCAATGTCAGAAGGGTCAGTGTATTTTGTTCCATTTTGTACTAACTCAGAACAGACCTGAGCATTGCCATTTAGGTTTTTGATGTAGCCATAGAAGGCCTTATGGTTATACTTGGCAACTTTCTTTTCAAAATTAGCTTTAGTTGACTTGATGAGGGCCCTCAATTTCTTACTAATGCTGATCAGGGATGATTTTTCTACTTGAGATTTGGCCTTTTTTGTATAAGTCTCCTCCTTTTATTGTAAAGCTTGCTTATGGCCAGGGTCCACCAGACTGGTTTCTTCTTGCTTGAGGAAGGAGTCTTGGTTTTATTTGGGATAGCATGGTCCATGCAATCCTGAAGATGCATATAGAGTGCCTTGGTGTAGGATTCCGCATCCTGGATATCATTATCCTTCTGCAAGGGAATAGTGAAGCTTTCCACTTCGGATGCAAGTAGTTTGAAGTTTGCTTTGGAAAGGTTTTTGACTATGTTTTTTTTGGCTGGGGGAGGTGGAGGGGTGAGGATGTCCAGGGTTATCAGTTTGTGGTCGGATCTGACCAAGGAGGGAGTGATAACGGGTGTGGTACAGTGGGCGCCCATATTTGTGATGATTAAATCCAATATGTTGTCCCCTCTAATGGGGGAACATACTAGTTGTTCAAGGGCATTTGAGTTTATAAATTCTATGAATCGCTGAGCATAGGAGTTGGAACATTGGTAGTTCACCCAGTCTATACCAGGGTAGTTGAAATCACCCAAGATTATGGTGTTGGGTAGGACCTTTATATTTTCCAATGTCTCAAGGAATGCAGAGTGAGCATCTTGGGACATGGTGGGTGATATATAACCGGCTACGACTCGAAATATGGTTTTGTCTGCTGATAGTTGCACATGGATGATCTCTGGGGCATCATGCTGCGCTACTAACCTGGAGATATGGGTATCCTTGATGAATATGGATACACCTCCGCCCTTTGTACTGCGATCCGGTAACTGAGGCTGGAAGGTATGATATGAATTGTAACCTGGCAGTGCTGGGGTGCTCTCTTGAGCCTTGAACCAGGTTTCCGTCACTGCACAAACACTGATTTTCTCCATGCTGAGGAGAGCCTCGAGTGTGTGCATTTTGAGGTTGAGACTTCTGGCGTTGAGTAGCATTACCCTTAGTTTTTGGTTACCTGTGCTGGTCACTGTGGTTGGTATGTCCTTTGAGCCTTGCCTAAAAAAGGCACTATGGGGATGGCAAGAGCCTTGGCCAGTATTCGAAAACCTAGGTGTGACAGGTGCAACCCATCTCTGGCAAAACAGCGAGGCTTGTCTATCATGCCATCCCAGGCAGACAGACACTGGATCCCCTTAGAATGACACTAGAAGCTTAGCCAATTGTTGAAATTGATCATTTTGTCTTTGTATTGTGGTATCATTCTAGGTGAAGGTAGTATGCTACTCAAGTTCAGGGTCATACCAACTTGGGCTACATGATTAGAGAGCTCCTCAATGTCTCTTTTCATGTAGTCCAGGGAGGTACATCTTAGATCATTCACACCAACATGTCCAATGACAGTGTCATACTTGTACTTGTTCTGGAGTGACCTAAGTGCTTGTGTTATGTGGCAGATCCGAGCACCGGACAGGCAGCTGACAGTAACCTCATCCTTGTTCAGCCTGGTGAGTGGAACATCCATGTGCCTTACTATAGAGTCTCCTATTACTAGCATGTTAGGTATGGTGTTTTGCCTTCAGGGCTGTTGGGAGGCACACTGCTGAGGTGAATTGTGTGTTTTCTGGCTTGTGTTTGGGGGTGCAGGTTGCCTGCTTGTCTGCTTTGGAGGGCACTGTTTCTTTTTCAGATTGGTACCTAGTGCCTCTGAATATGTTTTTGTGTATTTATGCGTATGTTTGCCGGTGCTTGTTTTGTAGATTCATGTGTGACAGGTGGTGTGATGCAAGTGTGTCCCTTATCCTCTTGACTGTCTGTTACAGTCATGGGTTGAGAGCACTTAGCCTCCAGTCTGGCTGTGTATTTGCATTTCTTACAAGTGTTTGTGTCTAGAGGTAAGAGGAAAGGGTTGTCTGTATACATGAGGCAGTTGTGACATTGCCTCAGGATGCCCAATTCCACCAGATGAACTGGAGAGTACACCTGAAGCTGACCTCTGGACATGCTTTGAAGAGTAAATTGAATGTAAGTCCTGTGGACGATCGCGGGTCTTATGCTATATTATAATAGTGCTGTCTAGGAAATTTGGAAAATAATAGTGCTGTCTAGGAGATTAGGACAAGTGCTGATTTCTGTTTTGCAAGTGCTGCAATAAGAGCAGCTGATCTGAAGCACTTGAGTTGAGGTTTGCCTAGTTCTAAGGGAAAATTTACAGCGCAGACTTTGTGGGGCCGGGAATAGTATACCCCAACTAACCGGCACTGCCCAACGCTGCTCTGTGTGCAAGACCACGCAAAAAGAGAGTTGCAAGGTTTTTCCTCTAGATAAGTGAGGAAAGTGAGTACAAGAGCTGTTTTTCTCTAAGCAAGTGAGAAAAGTAAGTACAAAAACTGTTTTTCTCTAGGTAATGAGGAAGATAGAGTGCTATAGTAATTAGTAGCTTATTTAGTGCTTACAAGTTCTGAACAAGTGCTGAGCATGAACAAGCAAATTTAAGTGCTAAAACTAAGAATCTGTATCTGCACTAGATGAGTTACAGGACAGAAACAAGTGCAAATACAGGCTTTCAAATCAGAAAGTTGAGAGAGATGGAAGAGATTGCCCAAACGGCCAGTAACTACAAATTCTGGGCCAGAACCACTACTTATGTGGTAGACAGGTTATGTAGTGCTTACCACTCCCATTGATAAGCTAGAAGGCTTCCCTCCAACACAGAAAGGCTAGGGGGACTCAGAAGCTTACATACAGTCCTGGATACAGAAAATCTGTATCTGGAACACTAGTTACAGGAAAGGTAGGAAACAGGTTACAGTTGTTTTTTTTTTTTTTTACAGAAAAGTAGCAAAAACAGTAGTAAAAAACAATTCACATGCAGTGCAAGCTAGTACACTTGAGTATGCAGCAATATTAGACCAAACACAGTTTAAAAAATGTAATTAAATTAAAAAGGACTAAAAGCAAGTGCAGAAAGAGTTTATTAGGTAGAATGTGGTAAAGAGATGGGACGGGGGAGTGTCCCAGATCAAATCTACAGTGGGGCGGGCAACTGCAAAAGCCACCAAATTTAAACTACAAACCAAAAATAAGGAGGGTGGGTGGGACAAAACAGTTTCAACAGAGATCTAAGCAAAAACTAACAGTACAAACTTTAAAACCAAAAAAATATTCTCAGCTCTGTATAATTGCCGATCAGTCTCTCAGAACAGTGAGACAACAGTTTCAACACAGATCTAAGCGACAATTAAACTCTATAACCAAAAACATATATACTCAGCTCTGTATAATTTCAGATAATATCATGTAATACAATAGCAGCTGTCAGACATATGCTTTAACAGGACATTTCACCTTACACAACACAGATCATGTAATACAATAGCAGATCTCAGCCATATGCTATAACAGTAATTTTCACATTAAACAGCACAGATCATATAATACAATGGCAGATCTCAGACATATGCTATAACAGGACATTTCACCTTACACAACACAGATCATGTAGTACAATGGCGGATCTCAGGCATATGCTATAACATGATATTTTACCTTAAACAACACAGACCATGTAATACAATAGCAGATCTCAGACATATGCTATAACAGGACATTTCACCTTAAACAACACATATCATAGGTTAGTACTATGCTAACTGCCCTTGTGAGCCATTTTCAGCCTAGCCAATTATCCCCCTTACAATGGCAGATCTGAAAGATATGCTATACCAGGACATTTCACCTTAGATGACACAGATCATCTAATACAATCACAGATGACAGACACATGCTCTAACAGGACATTTCACCTTACACAACACAGATCATGTAATACAAAGGCAGATGTCAGTCATTTGCTATAACAGAACATTTCACTTTAAAAAACACAGATCATGCAATACAATGGCAGAAGTCAGAAGCATGCTATAAGAGGACATTTCACCTTACACAACACAGATCATATAATACCATGGCAGATGTCAGACAGATGCTATAACAGGACATTTCACCTTACACAACTCAGATCATGTAATAGAATGGAAGATGTCAGACACATGCTCTAACAAGACATTTCATCTTACACAACACAGATCATGTAATACAATGACAGATATCTGACATATGCTATAACAGAACATTTCACCTTTACAAACAGAGATCATGTAATACAATGGAAGATCTCAGACACATGCTATAAAAGGTCATTTCACCTTATACAACACAGATCATGTAATACAACGCCATATCTCAGACAGATGCTATAACAGGATATTTCACCTTAGACAACACAGATCATGTAATACAATGGCAGATGTCAGACATGTTATAACAGGACATTTCACCTTACACCACACAGATCATGCAATACAATGGCAGATCTCAGACATATGCTATAACAGGACATTTCACTTTAAACAACACAAATCATGTAATACAATGGCAGATCTCAGACATATACTATAACAGGACTTTTCACCTTAAGCAACACAAATCATGTAATACGATGTCAGATCTCAGACATATACTATAACAGGACATTTCAACATATACTATAACAGGACATTTCACCTTAACAAACACAGATCATGTAAATACAATGGCAGATCTCAGACATATACTATAACAGGACATTTCACCTTAACAAACACAGATCATGCAATACAATGGCAGATCTCAGACATATGCTATAATAGGACATTTTACCTCAACAAACACAGATCATGTAATACAATGGCAGAACTCAGACACATGCTATAACAAGACATTTCACCTTAATAAACACAGATCATGTAATACAATGGCAGATCTCAGACATATGCTATAACAGGATATTTCACCTTAACAAACAGAGATCATGTAATACAATGCAGATGCCAAGCACATTTCAACTTAATTTACACATACAATGTAATCCAATGGCAGATCTCAGACATATGCTATAACAGGACATTTCACCATAAAAAACACATATTATGTAGTACAATGGCAGATCTCAGACATATGTTATAACAGGACATTTCACCTTACACAACACAGATCATGTAATACAATGGCAGATCTCAGACATATTCTATAACAGGACGTTTCACCTTACACAACACAGATTATGTAATACAATGGCAGATCTCAGACATATGCTATAACAGGTCATTTCACTTTAAAAAACACAGATCATGTATTACAATGGCAGATCTCAAAAATATGCTATACCAAGATATTTCACCTTACACAACACAGATCATGTAATACAATGGCAGATCTCAAGACACATGTTGTAACAGGACATTTCACCTTACACAACACATATCTTTTAATACAATGGCAGATCACATGACATATGCTATAACATGACATTTCACCTTAACAAAGACAGATCATGTAATACAAGGCAGATCTCAGACATATGTTATAACAGGACATTTCACCTAAACAAAAACAGATCATGTAATACATTGGCAGATCGCAGACACATGCTTTAACAGGAAATTTCACCTTAATTAACACAGATCATGTAATATAATGGCAGCTCTCAGACATACACTTTGATGACATTTCTCCTTAAACAACACAAATCATGTAATACAATGGCAGATCTCAGACATAAGCTATAACAGGACATTTCACCTTAAGAAACACAGATTATGTAATACAATGGCAGATCTCAGACATATGCTATAACAAGACATTTAATTTTACGCAACATAGATCATGTAGTTGTTCGTCAATCACATCCACTGTACAGCATTGCCAGGGTTCTGCAAATGGCTGCAGAGAAGTCTGCAATAAGCCAGTCAAATGAGTACAATGGCAAATTGTACTGCCAGCTTGTTCCAAATTAATCAATTAACTGGCCGTACTTAAGTTACAGAAATATTTTTCCTAATTCAAGGAGTGACATTTTCATATATATATATATATATATATATATATATATATATATATATATATATATATATATATATATATATATATATATATATATGTATATATATTTATATATATATATATATATATATATATATATATATATATATATATATATATAAAATCTATATCTATACATGCCTTCAGTCAAAGGTTAATTTCATTATTTCATTCAGGGAGAAAATAGTCTGTATATGCGATGAAAAACCAGCAGGGATTGGAGAATGTGCCCTTTTACCACTTTAGTGAAGTCTTGCAGTATAGTTAGAAGGCCAATATAGGGATAATGGAAGGCTTGCCCCCTGCACAAAAAAATAAATAAAAAATATTGTTTGAAGTGTTTTTTCCTGACGTGTGAATTTCTGAAGACTTGTGCTTGCACAGGCTAGGTTTGATATGTGTTTGGTAGCAACACACACACACACACACACACACACACACACACACACACACACACACACACATACATGCCTTGCCATAACTTTGAGTCACATTTCATTGACTCAAGCACATTGAGTTTCTCGATATAAAAAAAAAATTACAATGGAAATTAAACTAAACTGATCACAAAAGGAAATCACACAGTATCCTTTTCTGATCAGTAAAACATTTAACAAAAACCCTCCTCCAGAAATGGTTATTTTATGTGACAGGCTTCACTCCCTCACTCACACCCTGATATGAAGGCTCTGCTTCCATATACTATAATTCAAATATACAACCTTCACAGGTACTATACAATCTAAGGAAAAACTCTTTGACAAAGGAAGCAGTCTCTTTTATGTGTTGACAACTCCTGCGTGTGATTAAGAAGATACTCGGCAGCTTTTGCCACCTTAAATAGCTGTCAACAAGTTCTGCAGTCATTGAAATGAAATGCATGGTACTATATTATTATTATTATTGTATCTATTATTAAATATGTGTGTGAATATGCATATTACATATAGATAGATGGATATGTTCATAGGGACACTTTCAAGTTGTCAAGATACAACTGGTCAATTTGTAGTGTAGTATGCATTGTATCAACTGGCATTACATAGCTATGTGCAGGATGTAAAACTATCTGCATTCCAATTTGTTTTGTGTAACTCACTAAAACTGTTTGCAGTTAGTGGCACATTGAGGTAGGTCTTAATGGTTACTAAGCAGGAAATTTCCAGTCAGGTTTTGGCAGCTTTTTTTTCTTATTAAAAGAACAGTTGCTGCTGTTTCAGACTGCCTGAGGAATTTGTCAGTGGTTGCCTCCAGTGAGTTATGGATTTTTTTTCCCTTTTCTCCACTGTTATGTATTCATGATATTGGAATATTTAAGTAGCAAGGGTTTGCAGGAGTGCAGGATGCTTGCCTACCTGCAAAAAATAGTTTTTTTTAGTTTGATTAATGCCAGCTTAGTATTGGGATCCAAATGTTGAATAATCAGTGCATTGAAAATTGACTATTTAGTAGCGATACTATATATATATATATATATATATATATATATATATATATGTATATATATATATATATATATATATATATATATATATATATATATATATATATATATATATATATAATGTGTGTGTGTGTGTAGGGTCTATATTATTTAGTTGAATGGCTATTCAGCAAATAATCATTCATCAAACACCTATTTAGCGAAGCCGCTCTTCATTGAATGGCAAATTTTAATTACGGGAACCTGTGTTTGGCCACCATCTAGAATTTGCCCTTTACCCCACTGTAGCACATTGTTGGAGTAATTTTAGCTTTGCTATCTATGTGTATATATACATATATATTTGGATGTGTGTGTATGTGTTCATATACACATAGATCATGCATGTGTGTTTGTGTGTGTGTGTGTGTGTGTGTGTGTGTGTGTGTGTGTGTGTGTGTGTGTGTATGTACTTTTTAAAAATGTATACACCATACATTTTAGAAAAAATAGTTAATGTCAGCAGTTTATATTTCTGTAGTTAACTGAAACATGGTTTTAACCCGGTGACAGGAAACCTTTATAATGTTCTTTGTACTTTGACACTATGACATTCTCCTGCTTGCAGCATATAAGGGATCATTTCATTGGAATGATGAGTGAGAGGAGCTAGCTAATAATGTCTGCAATGACTGCATCTCTATTCCAGGATTTAGCCCCATCACACCTTTACAATCCTTGGTAGCTGTGGGGCAGTATCTGTATTTCTCAGAAACACCATCATCTCACCACCTGTCATGGAGCTCCTGGAGAGCCAAATCACCAGTACCAAATCCATATATTACCTTATTGCATGCTACAGATTCCCCATCAAAATCCCGAAAAGATGATGGAAAGATCACTGAAATAACATTAACACTACTCAGAGGTTAAACACCAAACCAAATACCTTCTAGCTAATGGTTATCAATCACTCAAGCACTAACTGGCATACTTCACCTTTAAAAATGGATATGCCAATATCAATGTGCTGGAGCAAAGTTTAACATTGCCTGCCAGAGATTCTAATATACTTGACCTGCCCTTACTAACCTAGCCCTTACCTTTAATTCACCCCACGTCTCTTCATTCCTGCTTAAATCTGACCATAAGTCAGTCATGTCCCCTGTCAGTTCTAGTTGTACCATCCTGCCATAAAATGATACTCTCTTTAGGGACCTCACCAAGGCAAACTTACTTCAGCTTGTAAAAGACTTATGTAAAATTCCCAACAATCCCCTGCAAATGTACCAAACTAAGAGCGGCTGCTATGTCCACATCTGTTTTTATTTTTACCAGCGCATAAGCAGCTGCCTGGTAAAGTCAGTACACTTGCATCCCAAATATAATGTTAAATTCAAGAAAAAAAACTTCTCTTCTAGAACACTGATAATTATAAACTATATAGCAAAAGAAAGACAATAATGAAAAGTTGTAAGAAATCCCCATTAGCTTATCATATCTTAGGCCCACAGTGAAACATGTTCACAAGTTCATAGGTTCATAGGAGGTTACTGGGCTAGCAGCCCTACAGCCTTTACAAGCTAATCCATGTTAATTACGTTAATTACATGTTAATCCCAAGTATCCCCATTTGATCTTTTTGGGTAGTTCACAGAATGCAAAAAAATGAACCAAGGCAGGAAAAACAGCACCTCAAATTTTTCACCTTTTCAGCTCTTTATTAAAATAACAAAGATAAAAACACTGGTAGCACAAGTAAGTAAAGTTAAGTGCTTTTCATCTAGTTTAATAACTAGACTTCTTCAGACAACTAACAGCAAATGTAAACTTGTTTAAATACACTTCCCCCTTCTTTCTCCTATTAACTCAATTGCTTAATAAGTATCAATAAAGCTAATGAATGACCTGAAGTTTGCAGTATAAAAAAGCTAAACAGTCAGTGCTGCTAATATATGCAACATACAACCATACTGCAGTAAAGGAAATGCAGATACAATAAAAATACAATAAATGCGTTGACAAGGAACACTAATCTTGTAAGGATAAACATCTTACTCAGCCTTTGCATTCACTATGTTAGTTAGTTGCAAAACTAGCCTATAATATGGTCTATACAGTGTCCCTTAAAACTTAAGAACTTGAACAGGTAACCTATAACCTTTATGGTTAATAATTATTATATAATAATTATAATTATTATTATATGCTAGTTTTGCAATTATTAAGCAATTGTGTTAATAGGAGAAAGAAGGGGGAAGTGTATTTAAACAAGTTTATATTTGCTGTTAGTTGTCTGAAGAAGTCTAGTTATTAAACTAGACAAAAAGCGTAACTTTACTTGCTTGTGCTACCAGTGTTTTTATCTTTGTTATTTTAATAAAGAGCTAAAGAGCTGAAGAATTTGATGTGCTGTTTTTCCTGCCTTGGTTTGTTTTTTTGCAGTTTGTGGTGCCATTTGTGTTTTTTCAATAGTTCACAGAATGAATTTATGAACAGAGAGGGTCTGTGATCAAAACCGACTACCCCGGGTCTGTGATCAACACCAACTACCCCTGTCCATGAGGGACATGGGTGACCCCAAGAGTGAATTTGCAGTCTCCCATCCAATTATCTTGGTTGCATTTGAATAGGATCAGTGAGGAGCTCTGTTTTACCTGAATAGGAAGTCTATTCCAAAGAAGTGCTGTCTCTGGGAGACATATCTGTCTTTCCAGCATGTTCCGTTAATGTCACAAGCTAGGTTGAGATCTGCAGAGTGAGTGACTCTTGTGCCATTTGACTTGTGGATGTGCAGCATTTCCATTATGGCAGAGCTGGAGATTGCCCTATAGGCCAGGCACAAGTCATCTCTCAGCAGCCTATAAGATACAGAGTAAAATGACAGGGCTTTCAGCCAGTCCACATAGATCATGGTTTGGAGTCCATGTATTTTCTTAGTGAGAAACCTCTGAGGTCTCCAGGTCTCTCTAGCTGCTGCAGGTGTCTGGTGAGTTACATACAAAATGGTGCATTATACTCTATTAGTGATCTGATGAGGGTTGAGTCCAGTGGAGTTATAACATCCTTTGGCTTGGATGCTATGCCCTTACTTATGAGGTGCAACATGTAGAAAGCTTTCCTTACCACTGTGGAAGCTTGGTATTCAAAGTTCAAATTGCTATCAACCTGTGTTCCCAAGTTTCATACCACTGGGTTGGAACTCAGGAAGGTGCTGTCAATATTGTAATTTGAAGGGAATTCCATTTTACCAAAGGAAATAAAAATGCATTTTTCTGCATTTTGTTTTCGACCATGGCTTTGACACCAATCATTTGTTTGTGTTAGCTGTTCTTGTAATATTTTGACATTGTTGGGGGTCTCAATGACTGCTCCCAGTTTGTAATCATCAGCAAACTTAGTGAGCCGAAAGCTGTCTACTTTGGTCTGGACTTCTGAGAAACAGATGCCAAACAGTAAGGGGCCCAGCACAGACCTCTGTGGTACTCCACTGGCGACAGGTCTACTGGTGGTGATGCAGTCACTAGCTTTTACAGAGTGTATTCTGTCAGTGAGCAAATTGTCTACCCATTTAGTAACTCAAGGGTTAATTCCTATCTGGAAGAGCTTCTCAATGATGCCTGAGTGGGGAATTGTTGTATCAAAAGTCTTGGCAAGGTTGAGATAGGCTGTGTGCACTGTACTTCCTTCATCCATGGCTTTGATGACATTCTCAAAGAAGTCTACCAGGTTTAATAACCATGATCTACCCTTAACAAAGCCAAACTGGGTTGGGTCCAGGGTATGGAGGTTGCCAATGCCCTTGTTGATAAGATCCATGATAATTCTTTCCATGGCCTTGCAGATGAGGCTGGTTTGACTTATGGGTCTATAGTCCCAGGTTAAGTTGATACTTCCCTTTGTGCAGGAAAGAGCATAAGCGCACTATTAGAAAAAGTTAAGCAGAGTACAAGTTTAATGTCACTACAGATGCCAAAGGAAACTGCAAATCTTTCTTCAGCTTTATGAGGAAATTAAAAAATAATGTCCAACAATGCACTGAGTTCATCTGTAGTAATATCACATATTGCATTCCCAAAGGTATAGACAATATATAAGCAGACAATTATGACGCTAACTTTGCCCCACCAACCCACATTGCTGCCCCTAGTATCCCTGAAATTGCTTTCCTTGATATCACCTTGGAAAAAGTTTTGGAATCTCAGTCAAATGCTAAAAATAATACTTCCATGGAAGCAGAAAGGCTGCATTCTAATCAGTGCACAGTATGCATTATCCAGGCATCTATTTAACCTGTTCAGCATCAGTCTACCCATATGTTTTGTGCCTGATGCCTAGAAAATAAGCACTGTGACTCTTCTACAAAAGTGTTGCTTCTCTACAGATCCAGGTAGTTATAAGCCCATTAGTTTCACCAGCCTTATATGGAAAGCATTGGAACACATCATAGCAAATCTCATTTCTTCAGATATAATTAACTTAGATGATCTAATTAATTTAGTTTTGAAAATGGCAGATCCTGTCCTGTGAACTTAGTAAGCTTTTTTAAAAAGGTTACAGAGACTATGGACATTGGTTACTCAGTGCACCCTGGTTATCATGACCTGGCCAGGGCTTTTGGTGAGGGCTGAATCCAACACTAGGAGGCATAGGCAGCTGCCTAGGGCCTGATGTTGGCTGGGGGTAGCTAAAACCTTCATTTGAAGAAAAAAATCATCAATTGCTATAACAAAAAGATTTCCTGCTTTCTGATTCCTGTCACTTTAACATTTCCTCAGCCAGCCTGCCAATAAGCAAACAAACTTGTAGGGTACTGATACAAGTGCATCCTGTTACTTTAATGATTTTATATTTACATCCAGCTATCCAATGAGAGAGAGCAAAGAAGTGGGGTGAGATTCTATTGAATTTAATAACCGGGCAAACATACAATCAAACAAATGCAAAGTGTGACTTTACAAATCATTGTGGTCTGAAACATGGAAGAAGTGGTGTGTTCAGTGGGTCTACTTTGATTCACTGAAAACTCATTTCACTGAATTTCAAAACACTCATACCACATCGCTGAAAATTCAAATCACTGAAAACTCATTTCACTGAATCACATTTCACTGAATATAAGTACTGTTGGGCAAATAAAATGTATATGCCCTTTTACCCACTGTAGTACGATCCTAGAGTTAGTATATATAGTTAGGGTGAGTGGGGGGCACAGCCCCACACATTGGGAGGCGTGGGGATGAGCCATCCAGCTACTTTTGGTTTTATATTGTTAGCTTTCGATGAAATGAGATGCATAAATATAAAAGCTAAGTAGGTGGGGGATATGCAGCCCACACCACCCAGTGTGAGGAGCTGCACCCCCACTCCCCCCTAACTATATATACTAACTCCAGGATTGCACTACAGTGGGGAAAAAGGCATATATGTGTTATTTTCCCAACAGTACTTACATTCAGTGATATGTGAGTCAGTGAAATTAGTTTTCAGTGATTTTTTTGAGGGTGAATTGAAATTCAGTGAAATGCGTTTTCAGTGAATCAAAGCAGACTCGTGTTTAGCATATTGAACAAGCCTGATGCATTAACACATTCAAAAACAGCATGCAGCTATTAGCTACTTGAGGCAGAGCTTTATTGAATTACAGGTGCAAGCTTACAACATGCAGATTTGCAAGTCCAAACTAATGTGAGCAGATTCACAAGTGGTGTGTGTGTGTGTGTGTGTGTGTGTGTGTGTGTGTGTGTGTGTGTGTGTGTGTGTGTGTGTGTGTGTGTGTGTGTGTGTGTGTGTGTGTGTGTGTGTGTAATGCCCTAGTTATGTGGACAGTGCAATTAAGTAACTTGCTCAGGCTCAAATCATATACCTTTGCTACAAAAAACTGCAGGCTCTCCATTAGCTTTTTTTTAGCTTTTTCCCTTTGACAAATCACTGAGGATTATAGTCAGTCAACCTCAGTCATTAGAGTTTCACAGTTTTTGTGTTTCACAACATACATTTTGATGTGAAACCTGTTATGATAACTTTAAAGTGATTTAGAGTGCTCTGCTTTTCTTTGTGTCCACTTTGAAGATCATCTCTGATTTTGCCTCATATTTATGCTTAGCCCTTGTGCAAGTCAATTAACCAGACAGTGCTTATTTGGACTAGGTTCCTAAATGATCCCATGGACAAGAGCTGGATTGTAGTCAAATGAGGCTGTAGACCAGGTAATGGATTGGGCCTCCCACACACACACAAACAGCGGCCCCTCCACCCATGGCACCTATTCCAATGTCCCATTCATACCTCTCAACTGTCCAAATTTTGACAAAATCTCCATGTTTTTGCCTAATTTTTTTATCTGTTCTTCAAAAAGTTTGCAGTTTTCTGGAAAATCATTCAGGACTGAAGTCATTAAATAACACAAAATAATGGCAGACTTTTGAGTTTCAGACTTCATATCATTCATAAAATACACAATAATGGGAAACCTGTTATTTTCACAACTTTCTAAGTTTATAGGAACAATATTTAAAATGTGTCGCTATTTTTGAGCCTTTGTACCCCCATTATTTCTGGCTTTGCCCAGATTTCCTGTGCTGAGAGATTGAGAGCTATGGTCCATTACTTTGCTATTTCTCCCAAGTTACAATAAACACTGTTCAAACCTTTCAGTGAGCATACTATTTTCTGCATTCAACATTGACTATAGATATGTGGATTTAATTTAAAACTTTTATTTCAAATTTTATAGCACAAACACAGATAGCCATTTGCTAAACAAAACAAGACAGTCTCAAAATGAAAACAGACCGCATGAACAGTAAACATCTCTGCTCTTGAAATTGGGTCTATATCATGACGTCGAATGATAAAAAGAGTGAACACTCTATCGCACACTAAAAACCAAAAGCAGTAAATGTCAAACACACAGAACAGCAAATTTTTTTCCCCCAGGGAAAAAATTGCTGCTCTGCAAAAAAATAAAAAACAAATCCAAACAGAAAATAAAGTGTGAGCTTCGCCCCCACACCCCCTCCTACTTAAATATACCAACCCGGGATCGCACCATAGTGGAGGAAATGGCAAAGTTCTGAAAACGGCCCAGCAATTTTTTTTTCCCTGGGAAAAAAATCACTGTTCCATGTGTTCTGCATTCAGTGTTTTCAGCTTTTAGTATTCGATAAAAGAGCGTTCACTCTTTTTATTGTTTCACTTCATAATATAGACCCCTTGAAACTCACATTCATTGAATAACATTGAAACTCACTTTCAAAGATAATGCATCTGTCCAGTGGTGGATTAAGTTTACCTTTGGCCTGTTTTCAAATCATAGCCCCCTTGCACACATTTTTTAGAATCATGCATACATACTGGTTCTTTGATTCACCTTCCTGATTGCATTACATTATATTCCTTGTATAATACAGCAACGTGTTAGTGTGTGTTTTAAATGTGTAGTTTTGAAATTTTTTCCAGTAAGCAATGAAACAAAACATATTAACCAATAATGACAAAACTGCTCATTTCAGAACCTTTCAACCATAAAAGGCCACTCAAACATCTGCCAATACAATCCATCAATATAAGTTAATATACGCAATGTCTGCAGAAGTAAAAGTCATCTAAGTCCACATTAAACAGCTCTGTAACTAATGAAGAGGTTACTGCTGGCAAACAACTTTATATTTCAGTGTTTCATCT
This sequence comes from Protopterus annectens, assembly GCF_019279795.1. Taxonomy (NCBI): domain Eukaryota; kingdom Metazoa; phylum Chordata; order Ceratodontiformes; family Protopteridae; genus Protopterus; species Protopterus annectens. Next base: position 442,378,268 of record NC_056746.1, on the reverse strand, counting down.
ACAAATTCAGTGTCTACTGCTCTTGAAGAATAAATTGACTATGTTACATAAAAAAAAAAAACAGTAGTTCATAATATGGCAATAGAGAATGAATGGCACGCTGATATCAGGTTGATGGTTACTAGGCTTCTCATCCATAGGAGGACACACTCCGTATCCCCCCTTAAAGTACACCACAGTATTAGCAAACCATCTACATGGTGTGGGAGTAGAGCCCACAGCCTTCTGCATCAACAGAAAGTATGAGACCTGCTGTGCTACTAGCACTGCTTTCAAATTTGAGAGCACAAACAGTGACAACCATTTGATAAACAAAACATTTGCACATTACAACAGGCTTAGCATGAGCTGCAGTAAATGCCTCTTGAGAATACACTGAAATTCAATTCCCTTGGAAATACACTGAAACTTATATTCTTTCAGCAGTCTGGCAGTTGGTGTAGAGGATTCAGAGTCTTGTCACCTGTAACCAAGTTTCAGTGTTTGAACCTGAGCAAGTTAACTAACCTGCAATCCCTACCTAGGGCATCACACACACACACACAGCCCTTACATTGTCAGGGAGTTTAAATTATGTGCATGGAATGACATCAGGAATGGATTAATGTGCGTGTATTGATGCACTCAGGAAGACACACTTAGGGTGCATTTTTAAAGAAGAACACTCTTAAAGAAACATGTTATTTATTTTTTTTATTTTGTGACAGCCCCCCTGACTTGTTGGCCCCTCCCCAGCCAACAGGCTGTAGGCAATTGCCTAGATCACCTAGTGCTGGACTGTAAACCATGTAATTAGTGCCTGTGAACCAGTGTAGTTATGGTGTAAAGGAACAAAACTGATTGTAGTAAAGAGGAGCATCATTACATGGGGCAAATTATTTGGATGTGATCATTGATTTCCTTAATGTTGACAGTGTATTTTTTTACTTAGATTTGAATAAACTGGACAGCACACAGTCTGCGTTTAATGTTATACTTGTTTTTTGCAGGCACACAGGTGAGAAATGCAGTGTGCTTGGGTACAAGATTTTTTCTACCACTTAATGCAGACAAGTATGGTTATGAGCTGTTTAAGTGTTACTTTCTGTAGTACATGGTTTGATTCCCTCATCCTTCCTTTGTCTTCTGTGGCACTGCCAAACTACATCAACAGACAGTATTATTGGGCCTGAAAAGGAGATACATGTCCAGTAGGCTATCCCAGGCTGTTGGGAAATGCATTGCACATTTTGTCTTTTGAGGTCCGCCACCCTTCACATAGACATAAATTAATATTTCATCATATGTTATTTGAGTATGAATCCCAGCTCATCTCCTGTAGTTTAATTTGTTGCCAGATGCATTTTCACTAAATGTGTGTTTCAAGGGAAGAGAAATTTACTCCAGTAAAATTTGAAAAAGTAATTTTAAATAAAAGACATCTGAGATGAATGCATTCAACAATGTAAGTATAATTAGTTGGTTTGGGGAATGTCTGTGGATATAAATGTAGACATAGGTTGCCCCTGGCCATATGCATTTTCAAAGAATGTGAGTGTCCATGTATTTTTAAGGAATATGAGTTTGAAGGGAAGAGAGCTTTAATGTTGCTCATGCTTAGTTTGTCCTCAATGCCAGACTGTTTTGTGCTATAGAATTTTAAATAAATGTTTTAAATCAAATCTGCAATTATTGTATAAGCAAAGAAAAAAAATAGTGCACACACTGACATGTGTATGGTAACGGGGAGAGACAGCCAAGTAATGGGACACTGGAATGGCTGCTGGGGGCAGGGAGCCTGGTCTATTACCCTGTTTAATACCCATTTGACCACAATCTGGCTTTGCTTTTGATACTACATCCAATTCTGATGTTATGAAAAAAAATTAGACAAATTTAATGTAAACCATTTATTATCTACTGGATTGCAAATTGGCTATCCAACAGATCCCAGGTTGCAAATGTTGCTGGTACCTTTCCTGAATGCAATTTTTTTAACTAGTAGTATACCACAGGGATACATCCTGGACAATCTCCAGTTTGGCATTTATTTTGCAGTCATGCAATCCAATATCCTAGAATTGAGGTTGATTGCTGCAATCTCACCCCTGTTATCCACTCATTTGCTGATACTAAACAGCTCCAGCAAGGACTGGAATATGTACATACTTGGTGTATTGCAAATGGTCTTAAGCTAAATGCAGCACAGCAGCATTAAGCAAAAGAAGCTGTTCCTACCTCCTGTATTATAAATGGTGCTCCTCATCTGACAGATACAGCTATAAGAGACCTGGGAACGTATGCAGACAACTCCCTCTGGTTTGATCATCACACTTTAGGAAATCCTTCTATCTAGCTTTGTTAATTTACAATGAAATATCTTTAAGATCCAAAGAAATCATCCTACCACTGTATTTCCGTTACACGAACTATCACTGAATGCAATGCCCCCTTTGGTGTGTATAAATCCAAGCATATCTCTCAACTAGAAAGGCCCAAAAATACTGAACCAAAATAAATAAATGAATAAATAAATAAATAAATAATAAATAAATAAATAAATAAATAAATGCCATCAACCCTTCAGCTACTCCAAGAGATTAGAATCACTCTCTTTATAATCAGTAACCTACACACTACTCTGAGGTGTTTTGAACCATGAAAGACCCAGACTTATTGGATTCCTATTTCTTTACAAGACCAGTGACTCTGAAACCTATGTCCACACCAACAAATAAACAAGACTCATTGGGCAAATCAATTACTAACACAGCATATTCACAGACTATGGAATATGTTACCAGTACAGGTCAAACTATCTTTAAGGCTAGTCTTGATGATTGGGTGGGTAGACATACATTTATACCAGGGTTATTATGTACAGCCCTGCTCAGTTTGAAAGATAGGTATTATTAAACACTTGTAAAAGGTATCAAGATTTTTTAAGTGTCTGTTTGAAGGTGTATATGGATAGACATCATATTTCCTTGTGATTGCTTGCTTTGTATTGTTCTACGTTCCTGTGTATGCTTCCAATCAACAGTCTATGCCCATTAATCATTATTTGCTTTTGTTGTGCTTATCTGCATGCTTTTATGTCTGTGTATGATGTATTCTTCATGCACTGTGTAGTCTTACACTTACATGTAACCCCAGTACTAGTTGTTGTCCATATGTCCTGTGATATGAGATTGCTGCCCACTGCCCAGTGACTGTGAAGGATGCTTTCACGTGTGGAAAATATGGTATTGCCAAAACAATGCAGCAGCATGGAATAGCTGTTTTTGTTCAAGTGGGGATTGAAGCTAATGCAAGTAGTTGTCGGATAATATATTCTGGAAAGTAAACAATTCTAGTCACCATGGATGCACCATGCAAGCTTGTCATCACCATGTCACTGGTGTATTATCCAATCTGGCTTATCACAGGAAAAATTGAGCTGTCTAAGAACACCATTAGTTGTAAGCCACTCCCAGACCAAAAATGATACTATAGAACTTCTGATTTCCCTTGAGGGTCACTGCTCTAACTACAGATTACCAGAAGGTGACATCATATGCACTGTATCTAGAACCATCACTATTTGTGTGGGTTGCACAATACAGTTCATGGTACTGGTATGAAACTATTCCATGCCACAAATAAGTTGTTCTCTGCAGGTGGAGATGTATGGATCTTGTTGCCAGAGACAGACCAGGTATGGTGTGTGGTTATACATATTTTGTATTACAATTGTTAGAATTGAAGCCTAACCTATTGCATGTCTGACACATATTTTGCAGGCATTTCAGGGCTTTAAGGGGTGGTATAAGGGTCACACAGTCCTGCAGGGTGGTGCATACCTCCAATATAACATGCCCACTGATGTATACCTGGGTATCTGCGGTTGTGGTGTCTTAACCTTATCAACCCTTCACCTTTTGGGAAGGGTTACTACTGCTGCAGTGGCTGGAGGTCTGACAGGTGTTATTGCAGAATTCTGCAATGACTCCACTGGTAGTGTGTCACCAGGGAGACTAGACATATGTCTTCATTACATGTCAAACCAGGAAGATACAGATCAAATCTAGGTAGGCAATAATCACAAAAGGATATGACAGCTGTGGATACCTATTCCCTCCACTAGTCAACATACAACCATCAGTCATCTGAGGCATGTTGTCATTAGAGAAATAGTTTCACAGCAGGATAGCAGCCCAGGTGTTTCAGATAGGGAATAATCTATTGGAAGAGAACATGATACAGCATGATAAATAAGAATGAAGACAATGAAGACCATGGGGACCATGATGTCTAATATTTTCAAGGTCCCTAGTACTAATATGCATGCTGATGGTGTCCAATGAATGGCTACAGTGGCAACATAACATAGTTTAATGGTGCATCACATGGTCTGTCTTATATCTTCACCATTATGTATGATGGGATTGAGGTTTTTGGAGCATTTGACAGAACAATTGCTGAGTTTATGAGACTGCTTATTGAACGAAGAGCAGTGTAAAATAGCAGAGCAACTTCACCTCCCTGGCATGTGGTATTCTTGCTGTAGTCCATGCAAATCATGACCTGTACATTTGTGGCCTGAGCATTAATGCCCATGGCCAGGGTGCGCAAAGCCTAGCATCAGTTTCAAGGCTAACTATGGTGGGCAGGCCATGTAAGGATAATCCTGCAGGCTCATACTCCATAAAATTCACAACACTGCAGGGTAGAGCACTCTTCTCTAGAGCGTCTTATGCATGTGTACATGGCACAAAGCTAGTGAGGTAGTGTCAAGGATGGATGCCTGTCTGATGTGCAGCACTTGGCAAAGAGTTGGGGCTTCATGAGATGCTACATCTAAATGATGATGGCTTCTTATTAAAATGTCTGTACTAGAAATGCCAAATGCTGACAAGCTGAAAAAAATGAACAAAAACCCATCAAAAGTGTGAATTTCAAAGATCGCTATTCTCCTTTAAACTTCGTTTTTGCAGGTGGGAAGGCCCCCCCTTGCACCCCCAAACTTGATTGGATTTCTTCAGAGAAAAAGGAATATTCCAGGAAATTGCTGTCTCAGACTTGATATATATGTATTTGGGTTACTATCAGCAGACCAAAGACGCATGTTTTCGAATGCGTCTTGGTCGAACTGACAAAACTGAAACTGCAAAATATGGAAGCGACATGTAAGCAAATTCTTTCCCTGGGAAAGAATCATCCGCTTGGCTGCTTCGGTACTTTGCCATTTTTGGCACTGTAGTGCGGTCTTGGAGTTGGTATATATAAGTAGGGGGGTGCGGGGGTACAGTCCCCCACATCGGGGGGGTGTCTCATGTTTTAATGTACTTTTTTTTTTTTAAACAGCGTTTTTTTCCCCTTCACATTCATGGGGTCGATTAATCACCATTCGCTTACCTAAGCGTTCAGTGATCTAATATAGACCCTATGTACTTCCATTTCTTGGACAATTCAGAATCTCTGTTTCTGGACTTACTTTAGTTTATCCCACCATTACATATGGTAACTATAAATGATGATGATGTGGGCATCTGAGCTGCAGGATATAGCACATGGACAGGTATTGTATTACCTCATACATTCTTAGTTTGTGCTCTTTGTCTGCCTGTCTTATGTGTCCTATGATGTTTCTGTAAATGAAGACTATGATACCAACAATGCATTGCAATTTGTGTTGAAAATATGGGTACAGTCTGATACTGGAAGTATTCAGAACATCAACATACCAAGTGACCCCTGGGCAGTTATGGACAAGCACTGCTACCAATGTGAACATCTTATTTTATGTTTGTACACAGGCATACTGTGAGTGCTGTCCTCTCACTGTAGTGTTGTACTTCCTCCTCCAACTCTGCTTGTCATAAAGAATTGTGTGCCATTTCTATTCTTCCTCAATTATCTGGGGATGGAGAAGTCCTACACTCAAGGTCAGTAGGCAGCCATGTTTTGACTTGATCATGTTGTGAAGAAATACAGGTGTTGTGACTATCTAGAAAGTTTTCTTTTGTGGTACATTGTATAGCACTCCAAGATATGTCTAAGTAGTTGAATCATAATTTCAACAGCCTGGACATTCACTCATTGCCATTCCTCCTCAGGTTGTGTACTTAAATGTAAGCTTCCCCTGCAGGTCACTGAGCCTTGTGTATAGATGCTGTTAGATGGGGCTCCAGGATATACCCATGGTCATTGAAAATATGTAAGTGTATGTTACTGTTAGGTGTGACATACTGTACATTAATGGTGTTTGGAGACATGTTGCTAACCTCTGTATTTTAACATATGCACACCTACTAGCTTGCTTTCTTAATGCTTCATTATGAACCTACATATCAAGACACAGGTTCACCGTCAACTAGCATCATGCATGCTGCCAGTGAATAACCCAGAAAGGAGCCTTTTTAATGTGGTTAAATTTAGTAGCTAATAGAACACTTTGGAGGTAGGCTGCCTTGCAGGAAAATTACATGACTATACGGGGCTTAAATGGGTCTATATTAGAATACCAGAAAGACAAAAACCGTGAACCCTCACATTTGCAAAAATGCCGGAAATCAAGACTGTGATTGTGGGGTTATGTTACAGTGAGGAGTGGGATATCTGACCTTTCCTCACTGTAGTGCGACCTCGGAGTTGGAATATATAGTTAGCGGGGGGTAGGGGTACAGCCCCCCCACAATAGCAAGTTCAATTACCGGCATTTTTGCTCATGTGAGCGTTTGCGGTATTGTCTTTTTGGTGTTCTAATACAGACCCGCTTAACTGGTAGTGATAGAAACTTTATGTAGTTCCTGGCTTCATGACATGACAGCCAGGAACTTGATTGGTATGTAAATGGTGTTCGCCTGATACAATGCAGCTATTCCCTGTATGGCACTGGAATGTCTAGAGCTAAGTTTACCTCGGTATAAGCATGCTTTGTCTCTACTAGGATGTGGTTTCCACTCTTGCTGTGTGGGCTCAAGCAATGTGTTCACATTGAACACAGCCAGCAATAGCTGTCTGTCCACTCAGTACCTATTATAACCTCCTGGTCAGACTGATGGTAATTACTGTCTGGTCTCCTCTTTATAGCAGGGTGCACAGCAGGTCACATCACCTCCTCAGTCATAAGTGTGTTCACCTGCAGGGTGACTGCTGCCAGAAAGGTAACATTACTCTTCTGAGTTTTGTTGATTACTCTGTCAGACAGGAATTGATTGAGAGCATACAGACAATTTTAATATATAGTTTATAAAGGTTTATAAAGGTGCTGCCAGAGTCAGACAGTTTTCAGAATATAGAGTTGTCCACAGCTTAGCAATACTTGATTGTACACTTAATCACTTGCATACATCACTTAGGGTGGATTACTTTCAAACTACCAATACCCAGCAATGTATAGCATTTTTTCACCCAGTGCCTTGCATCAAGCCTAAATTATTTCGGAATTTAGGGGAATGCATTCTCAAAAAAAATAAATAAATAAAAGAGTAATAATCAAATACTATCCCCAAAATGGAAACAAGTTGAATAAATGGAACATATGTAGCCCAGGGGATAGATATGATTTTATCTGTAAAATAGAAAGATTGTACTTGCATATCTTGGATGTAGTTTTACTAGTCATGAGATAATTCACACAATACCCCTACTCCACAAGAAATTAAGTTTCCTCAGAGATAGAGAGTCGACAATTAGCTTGTCTGCCATTCTTCATTTATCCAGCTCATAGTTACCCTCCACAAGAAAACCTAACCGTAGGCTAGGCTCAATTGTTTGGAATTGGCTGCCTGTAGAAGTGAGACAGCAAGAGACAATTTAATTATCCCACTCAAGCCTATAGCTCCTTTTTTCTATACTTCCAGTTCCTGCCCATAGCCCCTTATAGTGTCTAAATCTTTTATGGGTCTGCTTTTTTAATAAATCAACTTACTAGCTAATTACCAGCAGTATTAGGAAGGGTAAGGCTTTATTAACAAAATGAAGCTAAGATTGTTGATCTAAGATGTCCTGCAGTAAAGAAATGAATCACTGTTTGTCACTTATTGTTCATATTTTCATATTTATGTTCAAATTTTCATAATGGTTAGCTCTACATGTTATTGAGAGACATGGTATGATATGCCTTGGTGGGATTCAAGAAATGTCTTTTCCAATATCTATTTATATCACAACATACCTGAGATATTGCTAGTTGTTTGTTAGTAATTATGAAAATGGACAAAATTTCCTTACAAACTTAATACTCCAAAAACTACATGACATACAAACTGTTGCATGATATCAGATGAAACCTTAGATGTTGTTGAAGAAAATGATCTTTGATATTTGCACTGTAAGCTGTACATCTTGAGAAATATTCACTGTTTTATATATATATATATATATATATATATATATATATATATATATATATATATATACATACACACACACACACACACATATATATATATATATATTGCTAATTATAGAATAAAGCATATATTTTCATATATCTGTAAATATCTCAATACACATGCACTCATAGAGGAATGTCTTGCCATTATACGAAAGATTATTATGTCTTGTTAACAAAAATATTTTAACAATGTATGTCTAGGTTGCAGAGTTTCCAAAATATCACAGTTTGTTTTTAAAGTGTAGCAAAAATATAATTTTGGGTTTATGTAAATTATAATATATTACAGAATTTTTGGAAAAACTTTGAATGCACTGACTATTATCAGTGTAAAGAAAACCTCTTAATGACATTTATTGTTCACAAAATTGTTCACAAAATGCTTAACATTTGTTTATGTTATTTTTGCAGAAAATGCTCTGGAATGCTCTGGAATGCTGGTTGCTAGAGGTGTGACATTGCACATCACACAGATGTTAATGGGCAATTTAGAAACAAAATACTATAAAAGAATATCTGTTTAAGGAGCCCAGGTACTCTTTATTCCATGATAATTACTAGTCCTTACAGCTCTTGCTGTAGTGACATCATTATTGTAAAGATAACCTTCTAACACCAAGTACTGAATGTTTGCCTTAATTCTGCATACTGATAATATCACTTGCATTTATAATTGCAAATAACATACAACTGCATCGTTTCTATTTTGTTACTGTACTTTGTACAACTCTGTGTATTTTTTGGTCTGTGTCTAATTTTTTGTTTGTTTTGCAAATTGTTGCCAAGGTCATGACTGAAAGACTCTGACAACCAGTCATCTTACCTTGTTATCAAACTGAAATTATTAAATAAAAAGAAATACAAATAAAACATTTATATATATATATATATATATATATATATATATATATATATATATATATATATATATATATATATATATATATATATATATATATATATATATATATATATATTCTTTATGTGAGTTTCTGCATTGTAATGGCTACCTATAAAGTAGCATTGCTTGAGATAAGCTCACTTTCAGTGAAAGTAAGCCTTTGGAATCTGGTCCCTAGGTATTCCCAACAGCATATGTAATTAGTATGTAATAAATAAGGACTAATCTTTGGAACACCATTTTTAGTTACTACATCCAAATGTGCAAAATGTAAATAACTTGATTTGTATATACTTTATTTTTTGTGTAAGTACATATGTGCATATTTGTGTGTGTGTGTGTGTGTGTGTGTGTGTGTGTGTGTGTGTGTGTGTGTGTGTGTGTGTGTGTGCGCGTGTGTGTGTGTGTGTGTGTGTGTGTGTGTGTGTGTGTGCATGTGTGTGTGATTGTGTATTTGGTGCAAATGGCTGTGATTTTTACTTCTGTGATAATGAGTTGAGTGCAGTATAGTATTATGTGACAAATACAGCTACTTATCTTTTAAATGCAGATGCTCTTTGTGGTACTCTCTATAATACCTTAATGTATTTTTAGTTAACAGGCAGTCATCCTGTGTCTTTTAATCTCTTATGTAGCAATGCTTTCTTGCAATGAAATTGCTGACTTATGCGTTTGTATTATATGCTACTCTTTCCCGGTAGACTAACCTATTTCTTCTCTTACAATTCAAATATTCATTTTACTTATCTAAATGCTGATAACAAGGAAGGACTACAATGAAATGGTCTTTGTCAGGAGTCAGCCCGCAAATACAGTTATGTACATTGTGCAAAATTCTCACAATGTGAATACAGCACAGATAACCAGCAATTTGTATAGCTAAGACATAAATAACAACAAAAGAGTTCTAGAACTAAACATTGAGTTAGAGCATAAAGAGACATATTCAGTATTAAAATGCTTTTATTTTAATAAGCTTTCCTTTTGGCTTTATTTGTTATTGTCTGCTGTGCTTACATTCCAGCCATTAAAATTCTCTCTTTATGACTTAAATAAATGAACATGCAAAAAACAGTGCACCCCACAATATGCTTACTAAAAGAGCTAAAAGCATTATGAAATGTGGGTTCAGAACTGCCATGTTTATTAAGAGATGAGTTCCATGCATTATTTACTGTGCAAAGACAGAAAGAGCTGTATCATCATTAAAGGTTCATGAAATAAAGTGTTTAAAAGATTTATTCTAGGTGTTAAGTGCCTTATTTTGGTGTAACAGAACTATAAAACAGCCTTTCACCAGAGTAAATAATTTATCCCATGAGTAAGTCTTTTACAACGTGGTCTTTGGACTATATGAACTAACATATAACCTACGAAAGAGCAAAAGCATAGAAGATGGCACAGGAAAAAGTTTAATGCTGAATTCACTTTGCACTAGTTCTCTAATTAACTTCAAGGTCTAATGTTTTTACCAGGTCCTAAACTTTCAAAGCTTTCATGTTGCTCCACTCTTGAATTCAGCTGCATGCAGAAAATGCACTCAGCACTATGCAATTAATTTGTTAAAACCATAGATGACCTATTATGTTTCAACTTCAAGCATCCTCTTCCTCTTTTTTACCCCTTCAGTATGCCAAGAAAAGAAACTAGATGTAAAGGTCCATAGATCACTTCTTTGTATTCTTTTTAAGACTCTTCAGATCCACTATCGTAACTTTTATTTCTAGTGTCTCTTAAATATAACCTTAGAGACTTTTGGTATTCGTTTTAAGATGTGCCAAGAAGTCCTTAAAACACTTTTGCTACCCAGTGATGCACTGTGTCCAGTCTATCCACATGATTTGCTCAAATACAGAATTCAAAACTGTGTATGCAGTATTACTTAATACAATTTTGTCATTACCATCATGTGATTACTCTATGGCATACTAGCTGTATAGCTTTATGCCATGTCATATTAACAATAAAACCTTATTTTGTCAAAGACAATTAATACATAGGCTTACGGTGGCACTGATTTTCTGCCTGTCTGTATTCTCTATCCCCTATCACCATTCCCCCATCACAGCATCCCACTACTCATCTATGTTGCTTCCATCCCCATATGATATGATTTGTGAAGGACCACTCCTCTGACAAAGAATCGGCATGTGGCTGGGTAGAATATATTCTGACCATCCCCTTTGAGTGAGTCTCTCTGTCCCCTTAGTGATATTAGAGGTTGTACTGAAGGTGCTGGAAATCTTTGGTGGGTTTGCACTTACCTTTCCTCTCCGCTTAATACTACACAGTTAATGATGTCACAGTATACCTTTTTTAAGCATGGGTTCTAATATGTCTGATAGAGTCACCTTAGCTTTGTTTTGTTAATGTGGTGACATTGTACCAGCATCTGCCCTTCAGTGATGTCAGACCAGCCCATCTGTTCTTCTGCCTGAGTAAAAGTAGAAATGATTCTCATAATCTCATTGTCTTTCTTCTGCAGTTCTACTCACTGATAAGCCTAGGACTGCTCTTAACCTAGTTAACCTAGTTAACTGGCATGATGGCCATATTCCCTGCCTTGACACTATCAGGCTTTTAGATAAACCAGATACTTGTTCAGCACTAACTGTATAAAATTTTACACAGCTGTCATTCATTATCTTATATGTTGATTGGTTCCTGCTTATGCACTTGATGTTGAATTATTGGCGCCATTTGTTTTTTCACCATAGTTTATACATTTGCCTGTGTGCACTCTTTATCCATGGATTCATATCAAAGCATAAATAAATAAAATGAAACCTCAAATATTGAAACAAAAATTAAGAAACTCACTATACCTGAGCATAACCAAAAGTAAACCTAGAATTAAGAAAAGTATAACAAATATGTTTTTTTTTTTGCGAAGGGGGCAAGCCCTGCTGCATTCCTCATTAGAGGAGCATCCTTAATTAACTCAATAGTCACCCAAAGACACTCAACCTGAAAAAGTTAAAACTTATTTAAAACATATTATATTAACAAATTCAGGGAAGCACTAACTTTTCCAAAATCCCCTTATCATTTTCAGAAAACTTATTAATCTTGAGCCAGTCCAAAAGCAATAAATAAACAAGCAAACAAGCAAACTAACAAAAAAGTCATACATTTGGCTATGTATCCATGATAAAAGTGACATTTGATTATACTACACTTTCACACTGTATGGTAAGTATTTACATAATACTGACAACGATCTTCTTACGACACAACAGAACCTCAAGCCTTTTCCTCCTTGTCGCTATTTCATTTTTTTTTTTCAAAATTTAATTTGATTGATGAGTAAACACACCATGCCTTGGAGTTCTTTGCCAAAATAAACAGTGTATGTGCTGAAGGAAATTTGCCCCTAGCCTGCTTTTTACCTGCATGTCTTTTGATTCAGCCTCTTTCTCTAAAACTTTCTGTTGTTTTCTTTTACCCACACTGAGTATAATGTAATACACTATGAAAAAAACAGTAGCAAGGGCCAACAGCATGATGGCTAGCATGCTTCATGAAATGAACGTCTGACATACTGGGAAATTCATCTATTTAACAACACACTGGTGAGGTTTCATTTGTGGGTAATGCTTCCAGATTGGTCAGACATCAAAAGCAGGGAAATTAGTTTGCTAGACAGCTTTGTGTGTTGCCAGTTTTCTTGTATTTGACAACTATTTTTTGTCATGATTATTTGAAACACAGGCGGTGCAATCTTGCCTTTGGCACGACACTCTGGTACGAATCCAGGAGGCAGCTGGCCTTTAAAATTAGTTCAGCTGTACTCAAAAAAAAAGAGAGATCAGGCACATATTATTCAAACCATTGACTAGAAGGTTTAATTTACATTGAACAAAGCAAATTAACAGAATAGCTTTGAAATCTGTGTGCCACACACTGCATTACACAAGTTCCAGCAAGAAACTCTGATAACTATGTGCATGTGATCTCTGACTGAAGACATATTATAATCTTACTTGCTTTACCTGCTAGTAAACACTGAGGTAAGGTTATCCAGTCATGCACCTGCAATAATAATCCAGTCAAAAAGTGTAAGTGAATGGATCACAGCATCACAGATAATAACATGTTAGCACTGACTCTTTTTACCCGGGAGTAGTTTTAATACAGCTAACAGTTTTGCAGAGACTTAGTGCAGCTGACCATCAGCACATTTCAGTGCTTCCATCCTTTACTGGGTCTGTCTATGCCTCCTTAATGGCCCCAAGCTCAATCTTCAGGTTACGGCCAGCAAGGAGGTTAAGGGTATCCCAGGACTGTGTGCCTTACACTGCTGCAGAGGTATTTTTTGTTTGTGATCTAACCTTGGTTTACTCCCCCATCCTTTGCGATAACTGGTATGTGACAGACAGGTATGCAGAATGTTTGTTTTCTCCCCCTACAGCTGCAGCTGAGAGGGGTAGCAGTTCTGGCTGAGGCCCATGCTGACAGACTGACAAGCCTGCGCCGACAGGCTGGTGATCACAGATCTACCTTGCAGTATATAGTGCAATAAATAAGAAGGAGTAAATCGTTTACCGTGTTCTGTGTCTAACGATTAAAGAAAGGTTTGCCAGACTAATAGGGATCTACAGCATATGCAGTAGTAGAGCTGTGTGTCGTATAAGTACAATAAAAACCTAAACAACCAACTGTTGTGTTTATTCTGGTATGTTGTTGTAGAAATAGAATGTGTACAGGTTCTGCACAGAAAATATGGCTTTGACAGCATGAATTAACAGAGGTTGTTCTGAGAATCAGCTAGCATGCAAAACAGTAGATTGTGGAGCTGTAAATCAAGATATACATGAAATATAACCTATGTTATGCACTAAGATCCGAAACCTGAATACTAATGTCAAATGTGTTATAGTGTGCCCCCTGCTGCAGTGCCTTGTGTTAACCTTTGCTTTCCAGATCGTATAATTTCAAAGGAGTACTACACAGTACAGTAACTGTCATGCATGAATCGCAGGATTAAAAGGTCAGACTGTCTAACCCACAGAATATTAGACAGAAAACAGTAAAACAAGAAACAGCAGTTTCCCAGTAGCTCAGTGTGATGAAAAGCAGCCTTATAGTTCATTTTAGCACACCCAGGCATGGTTCGAATCCAGGGAGTGGTACTGACATATGTGCATATATATACCCTTGAGAAATCTTGAATATTTGTAGAAATAGTCAGATAGTGGTAACAGATATTTTCTCCACAGATCTTACAGGTAATGAAATGTTTGTAGTAGCTGTTTGAAGGATATAACAATACACCATGTACAACTGTCCCACTGTCCAACCCCATGCCTGCAAATGACAGCAGGATAGTTACATACACCATGCCCTCTTCCTGATACATGTCTCTCAAGTGTCACAGCTAGTGGTTACTGCTGCCAATCATATTGGACACAGATAGGAATCCAGGTGAACTATGCTAGTAGCAGACTCACACAACATCATTGCAGGCTACCCCTTCTTTGTCAGGTATATAACCCTGACATGTACAAGCCCCCTCCAGTAAAATAGCCACAGTTCACCCAGTCTGCCCCATACAATTAAAGGTTGACAGTCTAACAGGTATGTATGTGCCACAGAAGCTATGGGCCATAGGTAGATGTAAAGTGAGGACAGACCTGTAGAGTATTGAGCAGTACTGTTGCAAAAAATAATAGCTGATAGAGTTGTTAATGGACTTTTTTCTCT